>NW_010142700.1:0-4086 GCF_000699245.1 Pterocles gutturalis | reverse complement strand
TCCCATCCCATCCCATCCCGTCCCATCCCGGAACTTGGAGCTTCACCCGGGCAGACCCGGGAGCCGGGCCGGCCTGCCCGCTGTGGGGACAAGCCCGGGCCCTCGCCCTTGCCTGAGGACCGGTATCGGTGTGGGACCGGCCTAGTCTCTGTTAGCCTCGCTCGGGGGTAGCAGCTGGGCCTTGAAGGGAAAAGGAGGCAGTAGGAGGTTAAAGGAGGAGTGAGGAGGGTTGGGGGAGGTAGCGGGCAGCCACACAGCTCGGTTGCCCTAATTGTATTTCCTAAAGGAACGAAGCTAATAGCATTCCTGATAGATTCACTTAAAGCTGCTCTGGTGCCTCTGTGTTCATGGGAAGCCTGAAAGGAAGAAAACTACGGATAGGGTTAAAAATCTGTATTTGGCCTTAGGAGCATAGCTATACAAGTTATATGGCTAAAGTATTTATGTTAATGTGGTGGTTTGACATATTACTTAATAAACATTGCAAATATGGAGAGCCTCTTTACGCCTCAGTGATGCCTGTGTCAAACCTGGGTGGCTCCCAAACAAAATTTTCAGGCTTGCATGCTGAGACCTTCACATTGTTAACAGAGAAAAATCTGTCACAGGTCTGAGATTTAAATCTGTTTTCCACATGGTATGTAATTAAAGGTCTGATTTCCCAAAAGCTTAACCTAGCGTCAAATCTGTACTGGGGCTAAAAGGAATGATTCTGAAACTACTTGTGTATGTCAACCTCTTGTGTTCCAGCACAGGAATCTGAATGAATACAGTAAAGTACAAGGTCTTTGGTATACAGAGGTGTAGGTGCTTTGTCTGCAGTTTAGATGGCTTAAGTCCTGAAACCATGTTTAAATATTACGTATGACAGTATTCTCATTTACAGTTTTGCAGCCTTGATTAACTCTGCTTTTAGTTAGGCACCTACAGTCTTTTAAGAGGTACACAAGTAAAGAGAATTTGAGGGTAGTAATGTATCATTTTTTTGTCATTTCATTGAAAATTTAGAAGTTCTGTATGTGACTTTTCTGGTGTGTACGGTTACTTTATTTCTTGTCTTGAGTTGCCAACAGTAGCACAAAATCTGCAGTTACTGCTGAAGTCTGTAGAGACAGTTTTGAATGTATGTTACTTAAGTTTGTTAATCTTTAAATTGATGAAGCTACATGTAAAAATAATGAGCTTAAGTGCAGCTTTTGTGTTCTTAAATATGATTCTTACAGGGAATTTTGATCTCTTGTGCCACAAATACCCTTTACATTTTTATTCATGCAAATGAGTAATGGAGGCTTTTTTAAATTTTCTATATAGGAATGTAGATTTTAATCCTGGAGAAGATATCACTTCCATGATACCTTGACTTAGTCCACTGAAAATGAAGCAAGATCCTACTAGAAACGCTGCTTATACTGTGGATTGTGAAGATTATGTGCATGTGGTAAAATTCAATCCATTTGATAATGGAGATGCGTGTTCCCTGATTGCATATGGTGGCAATAATTATGTAGTTGTTGGGACATGCAGATTTCAGGTTAGTTTGTGTTATTGTTGATTCTGTTACTTGCTTCCAGAAACTTACTTTGCCAGCACCTCTACTGCACAAAGACCCTGATTGCTTTCCTGTTTCTGTGTAATGGGGAGGGTTTTACTTGTTCATTACATTAACAAGTCTGGGATATTTGTTCTTCAAGAAAAAGAAAATATATATATGTATAAAAAAGTATATATATAAATATGCATTGGTATACATTACCATCCTGCTGGTATAAAGTTCCTTTTGAATAGAATCATAGAATGGTTTGAGTTGGAAGGGACCTTAAATATCACCAAGTTCCAATCCCCCTGCCATGGGCAGGGACACCTCCCACTAGACCAGGTTGCTCAAAGCCTCATCCAGCCTGGCCTTGAACACCTCCAGGGATGGGGCATCCACAGCTTCCCTGGGCAACCTGTTCCAGTGTCTCATCACCCTCACAGTAAAGAATTTCTTCCTAAAATCTAATCTAAACCTACCCTCTTTCAGTTTAAAACTGTGACCCCATGTCGTCTCGCTTCACTTCCTGAACAGACTGCAAAGAAAACCAGAGTGCTCTGCTGGAAGAGTAATCCCATTTTAGTATCTCTTGCTAATGTTGGTGACTGCTATCTGAGAACTTAAGTGCTCAGCTTTGGAAATATGTGACTTCATATTTGATGTACATTGTTCTTTATCGTCACAGAGTAACTGGCCCCTTTTTGCACAGTTATATTTTGTTCTATGTACATTTGCCATTTAGATTAAATTATCTTCTAAAGCTTTCAGCTAGCCTGCAAAACAGCAAAGATTACAACTACTTTCAACTTTAGAGCTAAAGTATCTGTGTTAATTTTATAGATTTTTTTTTTTTAAGGAAGGACTGTAGAAATAATTATGTTTTTTTATCTTTGCTTTCCGAATTATTTTTATTGGATCTCTCTCACAGACTGTTGAAAACAGTAAAATATGCTTTCTTACCTTGAAATTATTTAGAGTCATCAATAATATTATGAAAGTTTTTAAACTGTAAAATACTGTGTACTGTGTATTTTTATACTGTATAAGCTTTTTTTATTAGGGTTTTTTTGCTTAGATGCTTGAAAATCAATAGGAGACAACTGTTATCTTTGGAATCTATTTTTAAGCTTTTTTTCTTCAACTCAATTTTCTATTCTACAGTATTATTTTTGTACTTTATCTAATATGAATAACAGCATAACCGGTCTTTTTATTATTATTATTATTATTATTGTTCCCTAAATTCTTACTGTTGGAAATTTTCTGAAAAGCACCTAGTGCTAACCACTAAAATCTGTTGTCATCTTTATTGCCCTAACCAGAAAAATCTATTGTCATCTGTATTGCCTTCTATCTTGCTTCTGGTGTAGGCCTTGCAAAGAAACTAATCAAAATTTTGACAACCACTGGTTCAAAGTAGTTTTTCTATAATTTTCATATCTTCCCTTCCCTTTCACATGTGGAGTCATTGAGTATTTCAAAGTAGGGGAAGAAACTGCTGTTCTTGCTCCTTGTTTCAAGAAGCATTGAAAACTGGATAATTTCGTGCTTCCTCAGCTAGGTTCTTCCTAGCCTCTACATTATGCAGAGGGCATAAAGAGGGGGTCTTTACCTTAAAGAAGAATCATGACATAGAGAAGATTTTGTAGAAATATCTTTTTGAGGTGCTCCATTAGATGTTTTGAAAAGTTCTGATTTCTGTGCTCTGTATTGGCCTCTGGCTGGAGACTGCAATCATTTCATATATTTTTAAGTACTTACATATTTCAAGTTAATACTATATGATCCAGGTTTTCACTTTGAGGGTGTTACAATCTAAAAAGATCACAGATACATGTAATTTTGAAAGCCTTTCAATTTCATATCAATTTGAATTGTTAGAAGTCATCAAGACATTGTTCTGCATTAGCTAACTACAACATTTCTATAGGAGGAGGATGCAGAAGTGGAAGGCATGCAATATAAGACACTAAGAACGTTTCATCATGGAATACGAGTTGATGCCATAGCATGGAGTCCAGAAACTAGACTTGATGCTTTACCTCCCCAGATAAGGTATTTATAATACATGAGTAAAATGAATCCTTGTTTCTTATCTGTTTTCCCTAACTCCTTAATACTGGACTAAGTTTAAAGCGTATTGGTGAAATCTAACTCTTTAGAAATTACTGATGAACTCTCTGCTCACTTCAGTAGAACAGCATTTTAATTCTTAAAGTAATTCTTTTTTTGTTTTGTTTTGTTTTGTTTTCTACTTGTGCTACTTGCCCCTCGCCTCAGTGGACTAGCAGTAAATATTTTTTTTCCTTATTCATTATTTTAAGGGACCTAAAATTTACTTAGTGCTTTCTTTGTACATCTGTGAAGAAGTTCACTAAGGATGAGACTGTTGTAATGGCCTGCTTTATGGAGTTACTTATAACATTCTACATAGTATGGGCTGTGTTTGGGAGTAGGTCGGATGCAATTTGTGAGACCCAATTCGGTGTAACTCTAGAAAGATAGTTAACTGTTAAGTATGCACTTAAGAAATTTAACAAGGCCAAGTGCAA
>NW_010142699.1:0-3647 GCF_000699245.1 Pterocles gutturalis | reverse complement strand
CCACTCTTGTCTGGGTTTTTTTTTTTTTTGTTATTTTTTTTGTTTTGTAACCATTTAGAGGGGTTGCTCTGTTCTCATCCATAGCTGTTTACCTTTCGAGCATGCTTTTTTTTGCCGATACCCATCATTTCCATACTAATAGCCATCTAATCATCAAAGAGTATTCTTCCCTGCCTCTGCTTCTCCATCTTCATTGCTCTCAAAACCATTAGTCCCTTTTTTGGGGGCACACAAATTCCCAAAGGATTTATTTTTCCCTATAGGCAGACGAAGAAGGAGCTACCAAACGGAAGCTGTGTGTGCAGAGATCTATTCTTGTGATCTGTCTTTGCCACTAACTCCTCTTTCAGTCCCTCATTCTGCCTTCTGCAGCGTGGTGACCAGCTCTCGTTTGACTTGAACTTGCCCATGGAGAGCTTGGAAACCCTCTGGTCCTGGTGGGAAGATGGGGCTGACATCCCTGGTCAGTAGAGATTGGATTTTATTTTTATTTTATCCTTCTCTAGTTTTACCATCATTCATCAAAGACAAGGTGGGATGTCTCTGTGCTATTTCAGGATGCAGGAAATTGCGAAAAGAAGCAGATGCCTGGGAAAAAAACAGGCAGAGCAAGCAATTTCCTCCCACTGCTTGTTGGAGCGAGAGGAATGAGGAGGCTGACCAGCAAGGAGCTGTTATTTGGTGTGAAGGAGGAGGAATTGCTGAGATAATAAAGTCATTCCAGCAGAGAACTGCTCAGGAAGCAACTCGCTGTTGCACTAACTGGGGCATCTAGATACCGCTGTAATTTCAATAATAAATGCATTTAATAGCAGCGGTGTTCCTTTGACATGTCTGAATGTCCACGTGTTTGCGAGGGGCACTGATTCTTCCAGTATGAGACTTAGAGCATCGGAAAAACTGTTCTGGAGCCTAGAAAAGTGAAAGCTTAAAATGCTTTTGGTTTCGTGCACTGACGTGGAATAAATTAAAAAAAATTTAGAGCAAAGTTTCATAAAAGAAAGTTTCCTGCAACGAGAAGCTAATTCTGAAGAATCAATGAAGGGGATGACACAGGTGTGACATGAAGCAACAGGGACCTAAATCCAGAGCATTCCCCCTAATGTGCACATCCCCATGTCCAAGAGCTGAAAATGCTGTATTCTTCCTTCCTGCAGAGGCTACAGGGCAGGTTCTGCTCAGAGACCAATCCTTCTTTCCATGTAAGCCTCTGTATTGATGTCTTTCTGCATATACCTTCTGCTTCTGCTGCTCTGGGTTTACCCAAAGCCCCGGGTGTGTGTTTGGCTGAGGATGAGGATGGCTGTGCTATGACAACGGCTGTCAGCAGAATTTCAATACTGCAGATACAACACAGGAAAATCTCTGCTCAGAAATGAAGGAGGAAGAAAAATTACCTGAATACAGCTGGACTTAATGTTTTGGGCTATAGTGTCTGAACCTGCCTTGCTCTATAGAAAAATCCCTACATAGTTGGTTCTGTCTGAGTGGTCAGGAGCCTTGCATTGACGTAGATGCTCCTGGGATTCAGGTCCCAGCCCTGTTCCTGGCTGAATTATTCATGGTGTGCTGCTGCTTTTCAGGAATTACAACTTCACCGTTCCTCACTGCAGAGGATTGGTTTGATGCTTGACAAAACTGAAAACAGGCACTTGGAGCACGTTGGTGGCACATTAATCCCTTTTTCCTCCTTTTTGTCACCTATTCAGAGATGCTACTTTGGGGCAGGTTTGGAGAAAGACAACCAAGGCTACAGAGATACCACAGGATGTGGCTGAAACCATGAAGGTTACAGGCTGAGCCGATGGAATTGTGGTCAGATGCTCGCTGGTATTTATTTTCCAGACTGCTGCAAACCTGAATGGACTGAAGTAAGAAACAACACAAACGTGACTGTCAGCCTTGTGCTCTGCTGGACGAACTGGGGAGCGTCAGAACGAGAATACTGGCTTAAAAGTTTCTGTTGCTTTTTAAAGATCCAAGTTTCTGTTGGGTTTCATTAAAATGCACATTATTTTTGAATCACTAGTGAGCCCAACAGCGTTTTGAGGGTGCGACGCGGTGATTTTTTCTCTCTGATTCCCAAAGAAGCCTTTATCCTCGTGAGCGCTCTGCACATTCGAGCCCGTGGCGCTGTAGCTCACTTCATGCTCAGCTTCCTCTTTCCAGAGATGGGAATGTCTTCCAGAGAACTTCAGGCACCCGTCATCATCATCTGTCATCTCCTAAATGGTCAGGGATGGATGAGAATGTGCACAAGGCAGTGTAATAATTGAGCTTGTGTTTGAAACGAGGGAAGCTACAATCTGCAGCGTTCCATCAGGAAAAGATGAAAGGGATTAAAATGACAAGAACATCTTGAAATCTCATCACCTGTAAAGTCTGATGGTTTTCTTCCTTCCTGTTCCCTGTCATTTTAATGTTGCAGTTGCCTGTGAAGGCTTGTTCTCTGTTCCACGTACTATAGGATGAATTGATGGTTGTCTGGGAAATGCTGGGGCCACACCAGAAGGCAGACGGTGCAGATACTGCCAGAAAACTGCAATTTCCACAAAGAAAAAATGATAATCTAAACTATTACAGAAGGCAAAATACAAAAGCTGCCATCAGACACAACGTACAGCTTGCTTTCGTCCTTATGAGTATGTTCTACCCCATAGAAAGCTGGAGGTGTTTTAATTTTTTCCACTTAGAAAAGCGACTTTCAACCCATTCCCCTCCCTGAAAGCAAGATCAAGAGAACTACTGTTATGAAAATTCCCTTCCCTAACTATACAGCAACCAGTATGAAAGTATTTCAACTTTGTTAATATATATATATTAATTCCCATTATACACAGCAATGTAATGAGGTAATGGAATTTTACTGGAGATTTTGGCATTGTTCATGTCTAAGGATAACAAGCTAAAGGACAGCCTGGCCCTGGAAAGAAGGACTTTGCTTCTTGGAAGCTGAGAGCCGTCCGTGAAGGATAAAGGATCCCCGAACACCCAAGATAACGCCAGCGTCCTGCTGTACCTGAGCATTTGACGGGTATAAGGACCTCGTGTAAAACCACACGTGGGGTGGTTCTGGCTGGGACACCCCACGCCCATCAACGGTTTCCTCCGGGATCTCTCTCCGTTGCCTCCCAGCCCCTCTCCTTGGCCGGCAAGCGCCAGCTGGGCATTTTCGCCACCCTGTATATACCCTGACTCACCCTGCAGAGCTCAGCGGAATTAAATTCCTTCTCTCTGCAGGAAATTTACCAGAGGGTTGCACTTTTTCCCAATGTTTCATGTCATCTTCCTCGCCGCAGCGTGAGGCTCTTCCCCCCCCAGCCCCTCCAGGCACATCATCATTCTGCTTCTTTTTTGCAGGGTCCCTTTTCTCCCCCCAGGAATTCTCCAGCAGGCTGGGAAAACACCACCAGCTCATTCCTCGACCATTCTATTCTCCTCCACTGCACAATTACCTGTATCTCAATTTTTTTTTTAAATTTCCTTGGGGGACCATTTTTAAAATTTTCCCTCTGATAAATCCTTTTTCCTGCTTTTATTCGCTCCCTAAGATCACATTTCGAACACTTTGCAGCCCGTCGCACTTTAAAACACCCGGAGCCTTTTGCTGGGAGGGGTACGGACTTCCCAGTCCTCCCAGTTACCGG
>NW_010142698.1:0-16225 GCF_000699245.1 Pterocles gutturalis | reverse complement strand
ATGGCCTCAAGTTGTGCCAGGGGAGGTTTCGGCTGGATACCAGAAAAAACGTCTTCACTGCAAGAGTGATCAGGGATTGGAACAGGCTGCCCAGGGAAGCGGTGGAGTCACCATCCCTGGAAGTGGTCAAGAAACGTGTAGATGTGGTGCTTAGGGACATGATTTAGTGAGTTAGGTGGTGTGGGTTGGACTTGATGATCCTTGAGGTCTTTTCCAACCTTAAGGATTTTATGATTCTATGATTAGCTTGAAACTGAATTTAATGTAAATATCACTAAAGGCTCTTTGCGAATAGCACCATTAGCTAAGATTTAATTAGAATTTTCTACATTCCTGTAGCCAAATGCATAGGCTCTTATTGTTCATAGGATGGTTGTTAAATCTGGTCCTTGTCTGGCCAAAACATCCCAATCAGTTTCTGTAAGGGAATGTGCCAGTGGGGGGACAATAAGATCTTTGGTTCGGGCACAAAACTCATCGTCTTCAGTAAGTGTTTTCAAAGACCTATTTTTTAAATTTTTGTAATGGGAAAGCTTTGGAATGAAGGTTAACAGCTTTTTAAGGTATGTGGGGAAGCTCACAGTAGGTCAGAACCATACTTTGTTGTTATCGATGATAATACCCAAAGTCACTGGCAAGCAGGACAAGAGCGTTGTTTATGAGCCAAGTGTGCTGAGTGCTCTCAGCTCCCAATGGCTTTGAGTATCAGAAAAAATTACTCCATTTTGTGGGATCATCCAATTAATAAGAATTAAAATTTCATCTTAAGAACACATTGACCTTATTTATAAATCTTATTTATAGATACTTGTAAAGAAACTGTTGAGGACTTTCATTAAGAAAACTTTCGACAGTTAATCTATAAAAACATATTTGGAACCCAAATTCATTAATAGCTCATTGATTACAAGCCTAACCCCAGAATTTTTATTTGCAAAATGTTTTGCAGACTCATTGCATTATTACAAGAGAGAAGAAGACAGATTTTAGCTTAAAATATATCTGCACATTCTTATATAGTATTTTAAAAAGTAAGACATGTTCCTGTTAAAACCTGCCTTAGAAAACTGTTTAACAAAGTAAGCAGCAACATTTTTGAAAGTTTAACTAAAACAAAAATGACAGTGGAGTGGAGGTTCATGACCTTAAAATTCTTCATAAAGTATCAGATCATCTGCCCAGAAAAGCCAGTGTAAACTGCTTTGTTGAGTTCAACGTCTTTGTAGATCAGCCTGAAAATATATCAAAATCTACAGCCAATTCTACAAGTTTTCATCCTTTTTTCCACAAACATGCCTACAGTTTATAGAGATTTTATTTTCTTTCCACAGACAAACATATACATAAAAATGTATATATGCAAAACTTAATGTGTTCTGTTCTCCAGACATCCACTTAACCTCTGTGTGTACATGAGACTCTCCCATGCATGCACACAGTTGCAGTTATTCAAGCAATATGTTTCCTCAGTATTGTGATATTATTTAAGTGTTTCATTTAAGCTAAGCACCTAGGGTCTTTTTACAGTAAACGGAGACATTAGCAATTCCAGAAGTGGAAATTATTCCATCTTAATAGAAGTCTCTAAAATGGGCAGGATGAACTAGCAGCTGGAAGCATCTCTCTCTGCCTCTCTATTCAGATTTGATAATCCAAGGGAATAACATCAAACTAGACAAATAAATTTTAGCCTACTGAAATTAGTCAGGGTAGCTTACTAAACTTTGAAAATCTAAAAGAAACATCTAAAATAGTCATGAGGCTTTGCAGCGTGCAATGTCACTGGGAGAGGAGCTACATCATGGTCTTCTGATTATATACAACTCTGGAAAAAATAAATCACTTTAGAAATTAATTTAAACTTGCATCCCTGAGAGGACTGATATATAAAGAAGACAAAATTAATCCTTAAATTAATGTTAGAGAACTATAAAATTGTTAGTAATTTTAGTTCTGGTACAACAGAACTCAGTCCACATCTTCATTTGAATGACAAATCTCCAAAATTAAGGAAATACATAATATAACAGTTATCTTTCTGAAGGTAGGCAGCCTTATGCTTTGGTCAGCTTTGTTTTTAAACACCGAGTATGAAATACTTCAAAGAATCACAACATTGTTTTACAGGGGGGATGCAATGTCAAAGACTGCTCTAAAATAGTCAGATCGTTTAAAGAAAGTTAGAAGCTTTTTGACAAAAATACATGTTTATATTAATGTGTTTTCTTACAATGCATGAAAACTGCAGCACTCAGACAGACAATACTTTAAAACTTGTGCATCCAGCTGCTCAAATTCCATGGCAGAGATTTACACAGGATTCTAGAGAGAAAGAGCGGTGTGAGGAGATTAACACCTAAAATCTCTCTGTTGCCTTAAAAAAAAAAGTCTTAAGCAGTACCTTCTATATAACAAAAGTAAATTTTGAAAACTGTATCTAGTCTTCACTTGCAGGCAAGCATAGACAAAAATTATGGCCATGAGCATTTCCTGTGCACACACTGCAGATGCTCCCATTTAACTAAAACTCTTAAATTTACTATCTAATTTAATAATATCAAAACGGCTTCTCTGTGAGGACAAAATCTGGATGATTTGGATTCCTCCTAATAACTTCAGGTTTAATCCAGAGAGGCAAATGAAATGGAGATTACCTACAGTTAGCTTGTGGAAACGGCTCACCTTTCATTTAAAATATGTTCACATACGTCCATATGGAGGAGCATGTTGCACAAAGCACATCACATACAACAACTCTATGAAAGTCAAAGTATGGATAGATATGCTATTTGGGTACAGAAATGTTATTTAGATATAACATGTTCTTCTGCTTTAGTTTAGTTTTGGTTTTTCCTTTTCAGATGTGTTAATTCAAACATTTAAACAAATCTAGTATTAAAGGAAGAGCATTGCCAACCTTTGGGGTCCAGAGCAGTTTGTGATTCCATTTGCCTGTCTTTACAAAGATCTTCACCTGGTAAATACGTACAATGTCTTCCCAAAAAATGGCAAAAATAAATTTTTGTTGCCTATTTCCCCCCCCCAAAACTCCACAAAATTAATATCATTTTTTAAAAAATTAATTAGATAGAGCAGATGTTCATTAATTAGCAGTGAGGACGTAAAACTGCAAAGATTTGAAAGGCAGGTGGTCTACCTTTAACATTCTGTAGACAAAAATTCCATGTAGTTGTTTTTGCATAAGCATTATAAAATGACATTAAATTCCTCTTATAAAATACATGAACAAAGCTCTTTCAAGAACTATTCCTGTTATTTAATAATTATCAAAGACTTGTGTAGACAAATACACTCAGACAGCAGTACTGCTTGGAAGGCTGTGTAATATAGGCTCTCATGTAGTCACCTGGAGTTTTCTAATTCAGTTTCAAGGGAAATTATCAATAACTTCAACAATATTTCAGTTTCTTAATGTTTCTCAAAAATAATTTTTCAAACATTTTTCAGTGGGTTTCTAAGGTTTTAAATAACCAGTTTTAAATTTATTTTTCTAATAAAATAGTCAAGAAATCTTTTGTGAGATACTTTTTAATCTACTCTAGTATTAGAGTACTAAAGGGTAAACCTAGTATACTCTACTCTTCCTCTATCAGATGTGCTGCTTGACAAGGAGCATGAACAAAGAGGTCCAGATTTTAGTATTCATTAAACAATTTAGGACTTAAATAATGTTTCTCCATGCACATGGCTTGGTATCAAAGCTTAAATTAAACATTCTCTGTACAACTCTATATTATCTAAACAAAAATGAGTTCAGAATATTTGAATTGAGTCTTGTATTCTGATTTTGAGCTTGATTTTCTGTACCTTACTCATAAAATCCTCTATTCATTTTAGTTCTCTATAAAATAACACATTTAAAAATAAGGTTAAAAGTCATATATTCTATTCCCAATTATTCTAAATAGTATTGTAACTGGTTTTGACTGAAAATTAAAACTTGCTATTGAGTCCATTGAAATAATATTTAATATAAAGTGTGTTTGAATTACAGGTTCATCCAGCTTGCCAAAAACTTATTTTTACTTCAAGGATGGAAACAGCTGTAATTCATCCATCCTATTACCTAAAATTCCTTTCATACGCGAGACATTTCTGTGCCCATCCTAAGTATTTCATAAGAAATCAAGAGCGCTAAAACATTTGTTAATAAGACTTTTAGGTTGTTAATCTTCAGAATTTGTATTTTGTGGCTGTGTATTTATTTGCTGTACACTACTGATTTTCCAACTCTCTATTTTGTTAATTTTTTCCCCTCCAATAACCAATCCAGACAAAGGAAATTCTGCCCCAGTAAACGCTGAAATCCTGCAGAAGAAACATGAAAATCAGATAACGTATGTTTGCCTTATTGAGAAATTCTACCCAGAAGTTATTCGAGTGACATGGACGGATGGAGAAAAAGAGGTAACAGACAACGTAGTAAAGGGAAACATTTGGAAGCCCACAAAAGAGGATGAATACTCGATCGGCAGCTGGTTAACTGTACCAGCGGAGAACAAAGACAAGAACTACTACTGCAAGTATGAGCATGAAAGCAAACAGGATTCACTGCCAACACAAGGTATATACTACATGTCAAAAATTGTATTCTATGTATTATTATAGACATCACTTTTTCTTTGCAATAAAATGCAATGTTAAAATGTCTTTAAGCCCCATGTATCAATGCATACAAACACCATAACCAAGAACAAACACAAATTTGCTTCTTCAGGCACAAAAAGGGGTTATTTTTGAGAACAACCACACCAAAATAGCAAATTCCCAACAGAGGAACCTTAGATCATACTCTCCTCAAGATTATTCTTTAGTGTTGAGCAACCATTAAGTAACAGACTATTTGAGATCCCTTCCGATGTAAATTATTCTGTATTTCTAATAACAGTACGTTGGGAAAGCAAAGAGACTCCAGCTACTTCAGTGACAACATCAGGTGGTGAAATTGCCTGCAATTCCAAACAAAAGAGGCTCTGCCAAGGAACAGCCTAATGGACACATTCCTGAAAGGGCAAAGGCAATCCTCCCACTTACAGCAACAAATACCCACTCATTTCTCTATCAGCTTTTCCCCCCTTCAAATTCTCTCTGCAAAGGAGCGCTACTTGTGAACATCTGCTCTGCGGACAGATTTAAACACTTTTTGTTGTTGTTTAATACTAACTTCCCATTTCGCTGTTGCTGTACTCCCTCTTTTTTTCCCCTATTTCTCGATTCATATTTGTTACAATTAAAGAAAAGCCTAATTGGGGCATTTAAACTATCTTTCCATTAGATCCTACAAAGACTCAAGAGGACTGCAGCACGTATCCTGGAAACAGCACAGTTTTTATTAGAGGTAATCAAAATGTATTAAAATGTTGGAAAGCGATGCATGTCATGCAAGCATTAGATATTGCTACATACGCTCAGAATATCATGAAAATAATCTTTCTAAATAGCATACAGAAAATCTTTTAAATCTGGGGTCTGTAACTTAAAAATGCTTCAGTGCTACTCTGAATTAACTTCTGTTGTGGATTATAAAAAGGGGCTCTCCTACCTTTTTTGGTAGCTTTATCAGGAGCTTTATTAGGATGCTACAGATGCTGTTCAGGCTACTAGATTATTAGCCAGCCTTAAGTGCCACTTTTAAAAATATCTGAAGTAGTTAAATGCTCAATGCTTCAGCTGATGCTCCATCAGCCTAGAAATTGCCCAGCACTTTGGACAAAGAAATTTTCTTTTAGCTTGAGTTGGGATTTAGAAAGAATTGTGAGCACTTATGTTCATGAAATCCAACACAGAAGGATTCAAGCAAACACAGTGCTACCAGTAATCAGTCTGGGAGCACTAGAAATATGTTCTTGTCTTGGCAGGGAATAATAACCCAGCAGCACTGAGAGGCAGTGTAGTGCTAGGAAACCTGCTCAGTCTAGAACTTATTAGCAGTGCAAACCCACTCAACAGACAGTCAGACATTGTCTGTTTATACACTGTCCACTGGAATCAATGTAATTGCAGCAGAAAACAGACTACGCAGTCCCAGTTCTACTCACCTTTTGGAGGTTGTACAATATGGACATTAAACAAGACTTTTCTGTCTTATGTGTGTTACAGACCACTTAATGCACAGGGCGGCATATTTAGTGTACATCGTCCTTCTTCTGAAGAGCTCCATGTACTATCTCATCGTACTCTTCTTCATCTACAGAATGTGGGCTCCAACCAAGCACCAAGGAAAGAAAGCATAAATGCTCATTTCAGAAAAGCTTACAAAATCATCTTCAATTTGCTTTGCTACATACTTATCCATATAAACTCCCCTGCTCTCAGTGTTAGATGTAACAACAACAAGAAATCCCAAAATAATTTTCTGGCATTAGTGCATAGGGCTTGTTTTGCTTTACTGCTGGTGTTTTTATATCCGTCCGGTTTTTCTAATTTTTTTGAGTATTGGAGTGGCGTGGTAAGGTTACCTACCTTGGAGGTTAATCCAAAGTCCATATTGCAAAATATCATGTGAAAAGTAGTTATGCATGCAGACGTTTAGAGGTGTAACAGGGTTTCTGACCTGCAAAGCACAGATGTGTTCTGTCATTGCGCTTAAGGCTGAAATTAAGAGAATTCCTGCGCTGTAAATTCATGTGTATTTGTTAATTTTTACTTTCAATGATTCATTGCAACTCTCACGTATCCACCAAATCAGGACTTAAATATTCTGAAGTGATGTGTGCTTTAGGAGTCCATTAAACACAATTTTTTAAAGTGAAAATAATATTTTTAAATGAACTCAGAGGAGCATAAAAGCAGTTCTAAAGGTGTACACGTACAGAAGTTGAAGAAATACACCAAGCCCCATGCCAGCACGGTGACACAGACTTAAAACCTGCACATGGTGTTTTTAAAGAAAGAAAAGAATGGTTTTCAAACCATTTTTTCAAACATAATCTTGTTTAGAGATATGCTTTTAAGTTGAGCAAAATCTTAAATCCAAAGCTTTGATAAAGTGTTTTCACAATAGAGGAAAATTTCTCAGATGTTGGACTTTAAACTCTTCATCTCCAAGTTCCACAAATCAGTTCCTTTCAAATTTCTGTGGAAAAAATCCCAAGTAAACATATTGGGGTAAAGCTTTTGCTCAGTTTGGGTGAGAACAGTGCCATATATTTGGAGATAAGTGCCTGCAGCATTTACATTCACTGTATCCACAATGATGTAGAGGGCAATAAAACCTTTCCTCTGGGTGCATTGTGAGGTCTGTGTTTGTTCTCCAGCATTTCCACAGCGTGTACCAAGACGTCTAGAAAACCTGATTCATTTCTCTGTTCCTATAAATTCCTCAGGAAATCAAAGATCCTTAAAACCATCCATTTTCTGATTTTCAATGTATTAAACAGGAACACTTGCACACAGAACAATGAAAGCTAGCTCGTTATTTCTGTTGAAGAGCTAAGCCAAGCCAGGGGGAAATACAGTGCTGTTAGAACAGGACTGCCTTCCGGGGCTCACACCATTGCAAGGGAAGGAGAACGTATGTCAGGCTCAGTTCTAACAACCACATTTATTTTACTAACAGCATATCTTACACATTATTTTACAACCTGCATATTGAAGCCAATGCGACTCATTCCTGCCTTCAATGCCATGTTATGTTACTCTTCAATGTGCAGACAGGTGTGATGTGTAGTCTTTAGTCAAACTCTCTTTAAGAAACAGCTGATATCCCCTGCTGTTATTTGTTAAGGCTTGGTTCCAATCAAAGTGAAATAAAATAGCCACAAAGGTATTTTTGGAATGCAGTTACTGTAGATTTCTGGAGCATCATTGATATTACTGTCCTGGTCTCCCCCAGTTTTATCCCTGCTAGAGAAATGCTTGATTGCATTAATAAACCAAGTTCTCTTGCACTAAAATGATCCCCAAATCCCCTTGTCATGTCTCGTACACAAAACTGAAAGGTGCTGTCCATGCAGCACATGGAAACAGAGAGAAAACACAGCTTAAGATTTTTGCACAAACCCCCTGCATATATGCAAGCCTAAACCATGCTGAGCATAGATACCACCTCACAGTTTCGGGGGTTTCTCAAGGACCTGGTTGCAGGTTTTACACCTGCAGCAGCTCACATGTCCCTGAGGTTTATTTATACAGACATACACTGTTCATACTAAGTTTTTAATTTTAATTTATTTCTAAGGCTTCTGGGTGCTGGGGTGTTTGTTTGCAGGAAGGTTTGGTTAATTAGTGGAAAAACACTGTAAACAGAACCAGTCACAACTGGTTCAGAGGACGTGGGCTGTGATGAGAAGGGGTGATAAGCTGAGGACAGTTAGACCACAGCCGTCCTGCTTTTTACCACAGTGTACTTCTAAACCATTTCCCTCTAATGGAAATACAAAGTGATAAAAAAACCACATGCCTAAGTTATGTGTAAATAACTCGGTGAAACTCGCGGTTCGCTCCACACGTTGGTCTAACTGCATGCTTGTGATAGGTTGGGCTATTGCTGCTGCAAAAACACGGCTGCTGCAGGGTGTCTGCAGGACTGGCAGTCTTATTTATCATGAGTGCACACCAGAGTTAGATATTACGTGTTATATGTTTCTGTTGTCAGGACTTTGTTAACTCTTGAAAGACATGTCTTCTCAAGTACTATCTCACCACAACTGATTTTCAGTGATTTCGTTTCTGCAAGTATGAGCATTACAGCTGCTCTACTCCTGTTACGGAGTTGCAGAATTAATGCAAATACTATAAAAATGGTTACAGGCAATCTGGTGCTTCTAACAAAAAGAAGACAGAACGGGATCAACTTTTGCCATGAAAGCACAAAGGAGTAATCAGCACAAATGAATTTATTTGTGGAAAGGGATTTGCAGTGTATTCTTTATCTTGCTAGAATAATTTTGTATCCAATACCCTAGAACAACTAACATACTTGAGAATACTGATTTCTCAACTATCAAAATAACCTACAACAGGTGATACAGAAAACTACCCATGGATTCCTCTCACATGTAGTTGTACACAGGAAAGATCTGCATGAGGATTATAGCAGTCTTCCAACAGCTAAATTCTGTTGATACTAGGTACCAACACTAAAAAATTTTAAGAGAGATTCAAGTAGTGGACTATTCAGTTTGAAATTTTGAAACTGCTGGGGCACCAGCACACACTTAGAAAGTGCTGAGGAAATAAAAAATCTCAGAAGAATAGTTTGAGAATTCATTCCTCTGCACCTATAGATATCTACAGAGAGATAGATCAAATGACAATTAACTAGGTAAAAAGTCAATTACTTGTGAGTCCAAACAATCATTAGTTACAGTTCCACCATATGTAAGTTTTTTACTTCATTGTATTACCAGTCTCTTGATAAGGTACACAACACAACACCTTCCAGTAATTACCTAGTTCATGGAAGATTAACCTTGGGAACTACTGAATACATCCTGGACAAATATTTTCATACCACCTAGGAGGCAACCTAATACACATATGACAAGAAGATATATCTTCTACAGTGCATGGGGACCATTCCCTTAGTTTTTAAATTAATAAACTCTCATGTCAGCAGCTCTACCAGCAAGTCAGCTACAGACTCTGTTGCCACAGTTTCTAAATCCCAGCAACTTCCCTCTGAGATTTTCTTTTACAGAAGTCAGGATGAGGGAAGATGAGAGTCAAGTCAACAGATACTGAAAATGGGGAGTCTTGAAAGAAAAGGCCACTCACTGTTCCCAGTGAGCACTAGATTTCAAATCAGAAGCTTCAGTTTCTCAAGATGATTCTGTTCCTCCCCCAGCTGCAGCTTTGCCATCTGACAAAAGCATGGGGTGAGATAATCCTGAAAATAAATGAAGTAATTCCCAAAATGAGGAAATAATCTCTCATATTCAGTCAAAGCTCACTGCAAAAAGATACAGGTCTCTGCTGTGACAAAGTGCTCAAAGGCCCCCTGAAGAAAGCTGAGGTGGTCACTGGGCTGTGTGGCCAGAAACAGCTCCTGCGGGAGGCACTGGCTCTCACCAGGGAGACTTTTCCTTTCCTTTCCTGGAATAGCGTAACTGATGATCATTCTGAGGCTCAAATAGTAAAGCACCTTGCTTCCACCGACATTCCTCAATCCACAAACAACCAAACCCAGACCACTGAGCCTCTGTTATGTTTAACTAAAATACATTTTCCTTTTGAGTTGTTAACGTTTCTTTAGTCCACAGTACTCCCAGGGATCATGCCACTGCATAAGGTTTCAAGAATCTCCATGCAGCAATGACTGACTGTACCCAGAGCCCCAGCAGCCTGCCCGGTAAGCAGGGTATTTCACTCATTACTGAATTCCTGCAAGCCAAGTTTTCCCCATCCTAAGTATCTCCTGTGTCAAAAACAGACCTTAATTAGCAGTCGTACAGCACAGCATTATATATACTCTTGGTTGTCCTGATGCTTCATCACCCCTAGACGGAGCTGTAGGTCACCTCTTATGCCAAGACGCTGCAGTCTTTCTCACTGTTGTACCGAATTCTAGCTCCTCTTGAGAAAGCTTTTAACATCTGCCTTGAATGTATTCTGATTCCTAACAGGTACAGAGCATACCTGCTCACCTTCATGTAAGACTGCAAAATAAATGCTGGCAAACTCCTTAACGCAAGGAAAAACACACAGAATGTACACATGGGCTTAAAAAGGCCATGAAAGGTTGTGAATACTTCCACCCCATGGCTGGCTATCCTGCTTCTGCTGCCGTCTCCTTCTTGGGCAAAGAATCCTCTTCCTTCAGAAAGCTTTGGGAAAGGCCAACGGCTGAGCTCTGATGCACTGCTTTAGACAAGCTCAAGTGCAGAGTACCAGCCCGATGGCACTTCCACTCTGAAGATGCTTTCTGAAACAAAGGTCTGGCAGGAACCAAAATCCCTTCCTCAGCAAAGGGTCTTCAAGCCTAGCACATCACAGTGAAACGCCAGGTCAGAAAGCAAGGGGCTGCAGAGCTTCAGAAGCCAGGTAACCAGCATCACCAACACTGCAGCAAGAGAGGCAGCTCAAAATCCTGGCAGGTAAGCTCTCCACAGGACACAGGGCCGATAGTCCTGTTTTTCTTCCCACTCAACACCATTAAGAGTGGGAAGAACCCTTGGTGAACCATCAACGTGGACATCATTAAGGCATGAGACAGTGCTGCCAAAACCCCCCCCAAAAAAAACCACTCAGAAACTGTTAAGGCAGCAATTAAGCTGTGAAAAATATCACCAACATTTATAACTTTATTATACAAGACGGCAAACGATACCTTTAGTGTTTGGTGTTTGCTCCAAAAATGAGAGAGCACAGCGCTTCCTTGCCAGCAGGTAAGGGACTGAAATAGACAGCTCCTTTTGGAGCTGTTGCCCCTTCATCTCCCAGTTTACTCCAGGCAGTTAGCGAGTAAACCCTCACAGAAACATCCCACGGACAGCCACCAGATGGCTCAAAAGCTTCCCTTGTTCAGAAAGATTTAATGCTCACTGGATCTTTATTCACTGAAGATAATTCAGGCAAACATGTCTCTTTAAGAGACAATGTCTATACCTGGGCTGGACACGAACTCACTCCCAGCTGTACCTCTTGCCATACATCTTGCATTCAAGAAAATGTGAGTAGGTATTTAATTTGACACCCCCTAGTGGTTTAATTAGCAATTAAAACACCAACAATTCCCTGGCACAGGGAAGTGCTATTTATTCCACTTCTCTCAAACCATATTTCCCTTATCCTCACCACATCCTGAAACACATTATCAATACAGCATTAGTTAATTTTTAAGCAACTGTAGCTATTATGTGTCTCAAATTACTCATAGTGTATTTTCAGCGACTTTTCACAAACTACACTGACAATAAATTCTACAAATGTGCCGGTGTAATGGAAAGTTGTTTCCATACATAATTTAAATAAGTGTGATTGACAAGTGAGGCTGCCTTCCTTGAAACCAGTGTGCCTGTTTTATAGCTAGAGATGCAGTTCTGTTTCTCACAAGCTAGTGTTTCAGGAAACTTCCCTGTTCAATCACTAGCACTTATTTCAGCTTTGCAAACATACTGTACTGAAGATACAGAAATTTCATTGTATCAAAGTGATGCTTTATATTTCACTTGATGTCTGAGGATTTTTTTCATGGCCAGTTACAGCGTGCATGTAAAGTTTTGTTAGCTACAGCACAAAGCCCCTCAGAACATGGTAAACTGCAAATACTCAGGTGAGAGAAGAACAACTTCCAAAAGACAATTTCATGGATCTTCTGTAAGTCCTAACCCAATGTAAGTAAAACTTGCCTTACTGGAGAGCCCGACAAACATTCGACATGAAAATTGCAGTCTCACAACCAGTATATGAACAAAAGTGTCTAGCTAGATACTTCATACTATATTGAGCTGGTTTACGCAGGACATAAGAACTCAAAAAATCTTTGAGAACGTCTTTGGCATATTAGACTTGTAGTTAAGTGGCTTCAACAGGATCAGGTTTTGATGTACTTCTTAGTACACCTCATATCCTACTCTTCACCAATACATTCTCTAATTGTCCCAGAAGAGAGATGACTACTGTATAAATCCCACGGAATAAAACCAAGTACACATACATATTCCTGCTTCCACTACATCCCAGAGGTAACCCTAACTCTAGAGAGATGAATGTGGGCCAAAAAACCTCATCACTTGACATTTTCCGGTTAAAATCACAAACTTCTGTAATAAAGACTAAAAAACACATTTCATTCTCTGTGTCTGATACTTGAAGATTCTCCACAGGTAAAGTTTAGGAGGTACCTGGTTCTTATGACAAAGAACGTGGCTTTGTGGGAGGATTGTAGGGTGTTAAGTCAGGGATCTATTCAGCAAGAACATGTCAGACACTAACTGGAAGGAGTCTCCGTGACAAAAATGGCATTCAAAATGCCCATGTTATAATTAGTTCAGAGAAAAATGTGTAACAAGTCTGACCAACACTTGGAGGTATTACTAAACTACAAAAAGAATTGTGTTGTAGCCAGTTTGGATACCACAATCATCTTGCAACTGTCTGGATGTACCTGTTCAGCTTCAGAGCCTGTGAAAGTTGCTTATTTTAAGGACGCATACTGAGTGTCCCCCTTTTCAGCTTTGAAGAGATGCGCTGTTTCCCCAATTTTAAAACTAATGAAGTCACAGTAACATATGTGGTTTAGCAAATGCTTCAACAGCTGACCAATTCCACATTCGTCCAGCACACCACCTACTGCAGTACTGAGGCCATCAGTTCACAAATGCAGAGCTCTTCCTTTGTGGTTTGAGGTTATGTTCTATCAAGGACATGAAGTCCGTGGGAACAAAGCAGGGAAGCTCTCTGCTGCCAACAGCTCTCTCTACCCTTAAATATCCCCCTTCCCATGCCCCAAAGCAGAGCACCTCTCACAGTCTTCACAGCAAGACAGACATGCACCAAACCAAGGCAGAACCCAGATTCTGTTTCTCATGCAAGATTTATAGCTGTGCCAACTGATTCGGATGGTTTTCATCTCCAGCTGGGCAGTCAAACCAGAGCTGACAGACTGTCTAACACAGGTGCCTATATGGATAAAACAGGGAAGGAAAAGAGTGCACTGGCTGGCACTATGCCCAGATCGGACTCTAGTACCTGGCAGAGGACACTTAAAGTAACCCCTGAAGCCATGCAAGAGATGCCAAGCAGTTCCCAGATCTCCACTGTACCTCCTAATGCATTTACTACAAGCAACAATATAAAACACCGACCCTGGTGTAAACTAGACATGAAGAGATACAAACATTCAGAATCAAGGGATCCTAGGCATTCCAAATCCACCCACATCAACCAAAGTCCTACTTCAAACATGATAGGAAGGTCAACCTCTAGTGTTCGATCATCATAGAAGAGAACATTTCTAAAATGAGAAATAACGAACATTATTTCTCCCAGAAGAGTTTCAATAGAGTCAGCTCTGTTATAAAGTCACCTCAGGTGTCACACATAAAAGCCACCTCCTTAAAAAGCAAGTCACTCCTTGGACTAAAGAGAACAGAGACCCTTTTGCCTATGTCCCTAGTATCAGATGCCTAGATGTGACTGTATTTGTAGGAGATGTTCTCACACTTCATGAGCTGCCTAAGGTGTTAAGAATGACAGGAAAACTCACTCATTGATAACGAAAACATTTCTCCCTTATTTCAAGAGATTTTTTTTTTTTTTTCCTGCTGGAAAATTGGAGCTGTCAGGCAATACTTGTCTGCAAGTGCATCTCCTCTAAGCTTCCTGTGAAAATAATGCAGGAAAACTAAGTTTGGATTCTATTTTGTCTCCCACTTCCTCCTCTGTTTACAACAGTTCATTTCCCAATTACTACATTAGATCCTCCTTTGAACTGTTTTGTACTACTAGTATCAGACTCTTCTTCAAAGGCTATCCTGGAACTTCCTGCCCAAAATAACCCCTGACATATACTACTTTTTAAGAAAGGCCACAGCAATTCATTCCCCGTTCTGCCAGGCATCTTCACTCGAAACCTTTAGCCTTTGCTGATATTAAAGCCTGCTCGCCATCACAGCTAGTACAGCTGCAGCTACCACTATACAGAATTTCTCTGTTCTCATGTATTATCTCACCTTTGCTATAAAGCCTATTCATGATGCAGCTATAGGCAGACAGTCCTCCCTTTACTTCAGAAGGGAGAAATGCCCAATAGATTTCTTACCGCACGCTGGTTCTACTTCCTTCACGACATCGCGCTGACAGATTCACAGGGGTCCTCTGAAACAAGGCCAGCTGGTTTCCTGTCATCCGTTGTGGCCTTCATCTCACTCTCAGGGATTTCTTCAAGTTCCACAATCTGCTGTGGATCTCCCCTAGGGATGGAAAAACACATTACTTCTAGGACAAGGAGTGATTTTCATTGCATTGAATTTTCCCACTCCTTCCCTGTAAGAGAAGCGACAAGAGATTAATCAGAGCTACTTACACACAATGCTCTTGTCCAGTGACAAGAATCGTTACAGGCACTGAAGCAAACGTTCCCACATTCTGCCAACAAGAAAGGTTCTGCTGTGATTCAGCAACTGCAACAAGACTGATAGTCCCCAGCAGAGCAAGGCTTTGGATGAGTAGCAGCAAAGTAGAGAAGGGAAACCCAGATTCTGCCTGCCATCTCCTTCGCCTCCACACACGAATTGTGTGGGTGTCTGCAGGAACAAAGCAACGGAGGTACTTGGAGGGAAAAATGTAGAAACCAGAAGCCTCCCTGGCAGACAAGTAAAGGTCCAGACCAAAGATGGGAAGGTGGGACGCCTCCACATCACAAACCCCTGACCTGTCTGGCCCAGCAACTGGCTACCGAAATTTCCAAGCAACTTGTGAAGACGGCAGCCCACACAAGGGTGGCACACTGGTCTAAGGGCAGGACAGTGCAAACCATGCTGTTGCAGTTATATACAGCTACACATACACACACCTCACCGTTATGAGAAAATTAAACTCTGTGTAAATCAGGTCTCGCAGACTGCCCATTAAAAGGAGAGCACTCACTCTCCTCACAGGAGAAGACAATAAAAGGGAAGTGTTACTGACTAGAACCAGGAGAAACCCAACAAGATCTCTCCTGTGTCGCTACTGACTTGTCAGGAGTCACTGAAGTTCAGAAAGAGCCAATTCTGACACTGCCCATTACTGTACAACAAAGACAGGGTTCAAAATACCTCAGCGGGTACCGGCACTTGCTGTGACTGAAGCAGTGTTTGTAAATAAAGGACCTGAAACTTCAGGCATTGATTCTCTCCCTTTAAACACAGAAAGGCATCTTGAGCTTCTCTGGCTCTGAGCTGCTGAGACAGAGCTCTGCTGTTGGCCTGGGTGCTCTTCAGGCACGCAGGGCTGCTGGCTGCAAGAGAACCCCCTGCCGTTACCCATGAGAAAGGAGGGAAAACAAGCCCCGGACCAGCTGTGACAGAGGCAACCCAAGCATCTTACTCACATGGTGGGCAGTTGCAGACAGGGACTCAGAGACTTTCCCCAGCCCTGTCCATTTCTTGTTCCTCATTTTTATTAATTCTTTCGCACTGGCCTGCCTCCTTCTCAACACCTTACGCAAGGCCTTGGCCATCGTCTCTCTTCACCAATAATGGAGGCAAAGAAATCATCCACAACAGCCAAAGCAGGGAAGCGGGGAGCTGCAGACCGTCTGCGATGGCACCAGGAGCTG
>NW_010142697.1:0-625 GCF_000699245.1 Pterocles gutturalis | reverse complement strand
CTTTCTTATAAGCCCCCTTTAGGTACTGACAGGCCGCAATCAGCTCTCCCCGGAGCCTTCTCTTCTCCAGGCTGCACACCCCCAACTCTCTCAGCCTGTCCTCGCACGGGAGCTGCTCCAGCCCTCGCACCATCTCCGTGGCTCCTCTGGCCCCCCTCCACCCGATCCCTGGTTGCTGAGGACCCCAGAGCTGGGTGCAGCACCCCAGGGGGGGTCTCACCAGAGTGGAGCAGAGGGGGACAATCCCCTCCCTCGCCCTGCTGCTCACGCTGCTGGGGATGCCCCCAGGACACAGTTGGTTTCTGGGCTGCCAGCGCACATTGCCGGCTCATGTCCAACTGGTTGTCCACCAGGACACCCAGGTCCAGTCAATTTCTGAATGTCTCTGAGGTATGACATTGCTCCCCAAAACCAATGGTAAAATTTTTTCTTTATTCAGAATTTCCTGTGTTCCCATTTGTTCCCTGCCCACCATGCCATCACCTTCAACAACAACAAAAAAAACAGCCTGGCTCAGTCTTCTCCATAGGCTCCCCCCTAGCATTGAGATTGGCAATGTCTCCCTTTCTTTTCTCAGGCTGAACAAACCCAGTTTTCCCAGTGTCTCCCTCCAGACAGGCTGGAG
>NW_010142696.1:5986-19050 GCF_000699245.1 Pterocles gutturalis | reverse complement strand
CGCTTTCCTCCAGTCCTCAGGCACCTTCCATGTTTCCCACGATGAAGGTAACTCATGTTGAGCTACTTGTTCACTTTGACACCTAAATCTTTCCCAGATTTCCTAGTGCTTGCAATGACACAAGTCCTTCAGTTCTGCTTCCTTAGCCTCCACATTTGCTTCTTTCATTTTGTCTGTACTGAAACCAGAAAGTTCCAGTTGATCCCAATTTTCCATAGGATTTGGTCTGCCTCATTTGACTTCAGTAAATGTTTTCTCCTCTAGTTTCTCTGGACCAAATGAGCATATTATTACAAATGCATGTACCCTGCTGCCAACAGGAGCAAATATTTTTTCATGTCTCTGGAATTTGGCTCGGGTTCAGTTTTTCTCCAGTGAGATGGTTCCCAATCAGTAACGCAGAGTGTAATAATGTGATGAAGACAGTTTAAACTAAAGAAAAATGAGCTCTTCCAAATGCTGAGACCAACTGAAATCCCAGCCAAAGAACTCTGTACTTATCTTTTTGGGACATACTCTTTACTGAGGTTTGAGATTACAGAAAAGAAATGGCTATTGGGATTTTAAGAATCAAAAAAAACATATAATGTTTACCTTTTTTCACTGGGTCAAGTACCTGAAATATCTTACGTTGAGTTTCAATGCCTTGAGCCTGTGAAACAGAACAGAAACACAAATGAATTATTAATAAGTTCCGAAAGATTGAATGACAAAAAGGTATTATCATCTTTGTGATCAGGCACTTGTCCAAGGAGTGTACCCCAGGTTAGGACAGGGGAAGCTTGGTAAGGTATTAAAGAAGAAGTGGGAAAAGAGTTAACATGTAAAGATCAGGCTTTTTTTTTTTTTTTTTCCCTCCCAAGCAGAAGGCAAGCTAGGCATTCAGTATTTGGCCTGATTTTGAAAAACTCAGCAACTTGTGTTCACCTTGCAAGCTGTTGGGTGCTCAGCATGACAAAAATTATTTAAATCAAATTCCTTTCTGAAAGTAGGAACATAACATTAGACTCCACTGTTTTCATCTAGGATTTTTACGTGTTTGTCAATTACAATGAGGCTCACGTTTTCTGAATAGTTATGTAGGACAGCAATAATGGAGAAGTGGTCTTTTTTAAAAAAGATCAGATCTTACACCAACTATTCTGACAATGACCTTTTAATAAACTTAATCCCCTGGTAGCTGCTAGGCCAGCTAATGCTGAGTACTGAATCACACATTCTGAATGGTAGGAAGGGGCACGACACAGCTTTACAAATATTGCCAGCACAAGTGTTTCAGAGCTGGGGCTTGATAACAATCCCAGAGTTAATTAAAAAATGTATTGCCTGTTCCCCTAGAACATCCTGTGACCCTTTCCTTTCTCTTCCCAGCATTCTACTCGACTGGAAAACACAAGAGAAAATGTTTTAAGGGACTTGGCAAAAATCTTGTTCAATGAAAATGCAAGTGAAACAGGTACAGCTGAGGGAGTGAGGTGTTAGTAGTTTTCGAAACTGAAGAAGAGCCGGCATAATCTCCAGCTCCAAGGCATATTCCTTGCCAGAAAGATCTAAATGTATCAAATAATATATTAATTTTACCATTTTTTCCAGCCCCTGACTTGTCGATGTTGATACTTTATTAATGGATGAAATAGACCATAAACAGCAATGGGCATTCTATGTCAGCAGCTTTTGGTGACAAAATTGCTTGCCCAAAGTTACAGTACCTGAATAAAATTGTCATATATCAGTCTCTGGTCAGAAAAAGAGCATGTTTCTACCAGGATGAAAAATACATTTTTGCTTTCATGACTTCTGTTCTTAGCAATGCTGTGAAAGTGTTCTGATGTTTTGTTTTTTTTCTGCACAGAAAATAGTATGGAACCATTTTGATTCATGAGGGAGTATTATAGCTACGGAAAAAAAAAAAAAAGAGTTGCAAATAACATGATAATCACAATGCCAGAAGGAACACATGTAAGCAAGCTGCTCAAGACTGAATTCCTTCTGCTGTTCTGTTCAGCAAATATTTACGAACCTGGACACAAACACATCATATTGACAAGGGACCTCACTTCCTACTCAGTTTGACTTGTTTATTTTTAGTCTGGGAACCTGGAGAGCCAGGCTTTCTCAGTAATATTAATTGCCACTGCTGTTTTTCCAGTGTCGCGGCTTCTGAAAAGAAAGACTGGCATAAAACGCAGAAAGCTTGGGAAGCACTGGTCTACCTATTGAACCAATGAAAGCATTAATAAAGCAGCCAGCATTATGATGTTTATGTACGTAAAAAGAATATTTCTCATCAAAATATTAGTGTGATTTTTTTTTCTTTCCAAACACAGTTGCTTTCTCTAGGCAACAATAAAATATATGGTTTTACAGCCATACAGTTTTCTAGTCTGAACATCAGCAAAGTGCCATTGAGGGCTACGTACATGGATGAATTTCTGTCAAAACCTCTACTGTACCTGTGATATTCGTTGCTATTCACCTTTTTCAAGTAGCTTTAAGTACTTCCATCAAGAACAAAACCAGAAATTTTGGTAAGTCTATTGATCTGATAACCTTAATTGGTACCTGAAGTAGATCCACATGGGAAAACACATAATCAAGAAAAGAACAAAAGGAAGAAACTTCTTGCAGGAATTGTGAAGTACTGTTCTTTTAAACTTATTTGATAAACTCTTGTTACTTTCTTTACACAGTAACAGTATCACTCTGACCTGTTTTGCTGCTAGTATACATCCAGCAAAAGCAATTTACTTTGTTGCATGGAAGATGAATGAATGCAACTAATACAATTTAATTGCATGAAAGATGTCTTTGCCTGTGCTTCAGAACAGAAATAACAGAACAGGACCTAGTGAAGCTCCAGCTAACTGATAGTTTTGCAATGTATTCTGGTGTTCATGGGTATTGGCAGGCATGGTGTTGCAGAAACAGGCTCTTCTGTGGCCAAAGCCGTGTTCAGTCCCAAACACACTCATCCTCTCCAAACACAGGCATGTGATGGAATGGGCTATGTACCCAGAGGCATCTCTGCTGGAGAAGCCTCCTCTTCATTGTTTATTAAATTTGTGACTCATTTCTAAAGTGCAGTCACTTTTAAAATAGGGAAGTTTGAATAATCACCTAGAGCCTGTGGTTCCACAGTCTCCTAAGATCTCCTAAGGGCTTCCTGCTACTGAAGCAGAAAGTCTCTTTTCCTTTGTTCTTTGTCCTGCGTCCCTCATTCTTAACCCTACCACTTTGATCCCTGCTGCTGGCATTTTCCTCCATCCCTTAAACTGGCTCTGATGCTCAAAAAAATGGTTTTGTGAGCTGATTTAACTCATTAACCCAGCAGAAAATAATCTCATTCCTTTTGCGGGTTTGTTTTCTATCAGATTAATGTGTTAAATCAGGTCATAGCAGGGAATGAATATCAGAGGGGTATAAATGGAAGGAATACACAACAAGGAATGTGGCAGGAAGAGAGGAGGACAGAAAGTGGTTGTTAGATGGTTCATCACATGGTATGAAAAGTCTGTTGGGATGAGGAATATGCTAATCCACTATTTAGTACAGACCCTGAAGTAATTAAGTTTTAACAAATGCTATTCTGTGAGTTCTGTATGCTCTTCTCAAGTGTTTCCAGGAAGGCATTCCTGCCCTTCTTTGTCCTTGGATGTTTCTTTTATGTGTATTACCACACAAATCTACCAGGTTTAAAGACTGAACTAAATAGATGAGAAACAATACCCTAACTTTCTGCAGTGGTCTTCTGTGTTTGTCTGTGTTATCTAAAGCAGCATTACATCACTCCAACACTTCTTCTGAGTTTGAAAGTCCCCTGAAATGACAATTATCCAATAGGGTTGCAAATCAGAAGTTTCAATCAGAAATTACTGCCCCCCAGGTGGGCTGAGTGAGTGGACAGTCTGCCCAGACTTCACCTTCCTTAAATACAAAGCCTTGTAGCTTTGCTTAAACTCTTGATGACAGTGGGACTGGGTGGAACTGTTGGACTTTGCACAAACGTGTTCTCTATATAACTTCTCCAGGGGCAAGTGCCTCCAGGGAGAGGCAGAGCACATAAAGGAATCCCTGGCAGCTTCCTTCACCACAAGTGCACTCACCAGAGCTTATCTGACTACATCATGTTTCAAACTGTCATCTCTGAAACTAGAGCTAAAACTCCAAATCATGCAATTTGTCAACCAGCCCCGTCATCTGAAATGCCTATCTGCATGTTTTGCAAAGTGTTACAGGGGTCGCTTCAGTTTTACACACTCTTAGTACATAGTCCTGGTACTAGTTTCCCCTTTTACTGTTGTTTGTTTACTGTATTTATGTCACAAACAGGAAGCAACAATTTACAAGAACTATTATTGTTGGCTAAGATTCATCCATAAGCTTTCTAAAAAGTAATACACTCACGAAAGTTTGTTTTGCTTATCTACAGGAAACATCTTGAGCAATATTATGGTAATCACAGCACCAAAGAAATAACCACCAAATAAACATGGACAAAAAAACATGTTTCAATTTATTCTTTTCAGCAAAACAAGGAAATACAGATTTCAGGAAAACAACATGTCTCATTACCCTCCAATGAAAGCACTTTGTTAAATCTGGGGCTGTATTTGCCTGTGAGATTAGAAACAGGCAACAGGGTAGTCTGATGGTGACAGCACTTAGCACCAGTGTGATGACTTGCCTGTATGCGTGAGAGGACACAACTCCTGAACATTCTGAACTGGGTATCTGAAAATATGGCTGACACCAGTGTATGTGGGCATGATACTTCTTGTGCTTAAAGCTGGTGCTCTCCTCGTGACCCTCTGTCTGCTTACTCAGCTGTATTGCAGAACTGGACAGGTAGAGAGCCACCTTCTTTTGGAACAAAACCAGCACCTTCTTGACAGTCTGGGTTAAGCTATAGGGAAAAATAATACTATTGCTTTGCACTGTGCATTTGGGCTGTATCTCTACAGACTACTAATTTGTTAATTACTATTCTGACCGCCTTAATCCTAAGGTTATTCAAAACAGAGCCTGTTAAACCCTAGTGATTCTTTCCCAGTGGCATTCAGGACAGAGATGTAAACAGACAAGAAAAAGTCATAGCATACCTTAGTACCTACTTTTAGCTGGTGTGCAACAAGATCACAGGAGTCTGGGCTGTCAGAAGTTTGGCTGCTGTGAAAGATGAGCATTGCTTTGTTTCATTTCTAAATTTGGAGATTGCAAACAGTATTTTGCAGCATTCATTCCAACCATTAGCAGGTGTTTTCTGTAGTAACCCTAGTTGTAGAGATGTAAATGTGTTTTCCACATGCCTGTCTTCCAGATTCACATTTTAATTTTACAGACCTACAGCTAACCTGCAAAAACTGGGCATCATCACCTGTGATCAATTCAGATGGCACCTCCTGCTTCTACTGAGGTTTCTTTTAGTTCTGCTTCACACACCTTCTCCCTCTTCCCCCAAATCCTCTCACAGAACATAATTCTCTTTGTTTCCAGCAAGCCTTCTCCTAGATCTCTAATCATGCATCAAGATCTTGTGTCCCTTTTCATTTCCTAGCAGTTCAGCACCTGTTGTGAAGCTCAGCTCTTAATTTCTACACTCTGGGCACCTAAAGCTTGATGAGATTGATCCAACCTATTACTGTTTCCCCCAGAAATGTACAAAAGCTTTATTCCCTAATAAATAACCATAGGTCCACAGATGTTCATAACATATAAATCATCTGCACTACTGATCTTGCAGTCACTCACAGTCAGCACTGGCACAGGAGGAGCAGATCATGTTTAACAGATGTATTGTTTGGTCAACATACAGATTCTTGCACTGCTATCAATTACCCTGAACTTAACCCACTTGGCTAAATGGAATCAGACTAGCCTCTCTCATGGTTAATGAAACCAGGTTTACAAAAAAACAAACCAATATGCCTTATATTGTGGCTAGCTTGCTCTGAAAAATGTAGGGCTGAAAAAAACATATTGATTTAAGTGATGCAACAGACTAAGCTTCGTACCAATGCAGTTTCGTTTCTCCTCACGAATGTCAGCTTGGGTAGATACAGAGCTCTACTTCAATGAACTGACTATTAAGGTTTGGCTATAAGATTTGTATGCAGTCTTTTAAGGAGTGTTAAATTAAAGAGTGTGACTATTAAAAGTCTAATTTTAGTAACATTTTTAAAATTTACTCTGGCACTCTTCATGAGGTGCAGAGAACATAGAATAACTTGTGGTATATCTGAATAGTTCTAAGTTACCTGGAATCCCAGTCTAACACATCAGAATTCAGGACCTTGGAGTTCTCCCTGGCTTGCTGTTTCACTACTTTCTCGTGTTCCTTCAGGTACAGATGATAAGAAGAAACATCACAAATTTAGTTTACTGATTAAAGAAAACGATTACCAAATTTATTATTGCTATAACCCTATCAAATATTATGTTTTGTCACAGTAGGATGAACTGAGGCAGAAGAAAAGGAATAGAGGGGACTTTCCTTACCTCCTCAGTATGAAAGCAGTAGTTCAAGAGAGCATCACAGAAATGCTGTCCTATTGACTCCAAATCTTTAATGTCAAAATGGGTGCTTTGTCTCCAGCCTGCAGCATCAGCATCAGCATCAGCAAGACAGAAGTGAAAATGTCAGTCATCCTTCTGAACTGCTAGGTATCTGTGATATTTCAGGATGGTGGCTGACTGCAAACTCACATTATCTTTCACTGACAGATGCTAGACATGTCTATGACTGCCGGCGTTCTATACGGATAATGTTACAGATCATTATTCTGCCTATATGAACACATCTATCCACTCAGAAGGGTTAATTATAATGCATAGTTAACTGATTCCAAAATTTCCTAAAAATACAACTGGCCTCAATTACTGCTTTTAATTTGCCATCCACTAATGTTGTTTCATGATAATGCCAGTGGTGGTCTGAAAGGTTACCAGGTGAATGCCCTAGTTTAGAGTTTTTTCCAACTCTCATCTTAAATCATCATGCATTTCTACCCAAGAAGACAGAACACCAACAAGGGGATTGTAGCTCAAGCTACCATTTTCCATGAAAAAACAAAAGTAAAGGTCTTGTTTGATAATCCCTACTAAATAGCTCCAGGGAATTGCCTCACCCAACTTAGAGCCACAGACAGAGGCCTCCAAAGTGTAGCTGTTGTTGACACCCATCTTCCACATCACCACTCGACCTGTGCCTTGTTTGCTCTTTCGTACTCTGAAATGGCAGTCTGGGAATGAGAACTTAAAAGACAGGTACAGCATTAGCCTTTGAAGTAAATAGGAAGATGCAATAATTTAAAAAAAACAAAACTTGCAGGGTTAAAATGAATTCTTATCTACCAGGTAGACAATTGTGAGTTTTCACTCTACTTGAATATTGCACAACATAGCTCAGAGCATACTGTTATTACTGGTATAATGGAGATGTACGTGAAATAACAGCTCTTCGATTAAAGTTTGTCTGACCTTAAGGATTTCTGAGACATCTGCAAATAATTTAGTATGTGGCTGTACTTACCGTTTCTAAACAATCCTATGTTAGTTGAGTCATCACAAATCCTGTTCTATACCAACATGCATATTTACTAAAAAGTTGGAATCTGAGGAAAACAGCATTAGCTGCAAGTATGCACTGACATCTAGTAGGATAGTTTGTGTGTTGTTTTATTCCTGAGCCTTGGCATCATTTCTGGTTCAAAAGAAGCTTACTGCAGTCAGATTTTGCTGGAAAATGACATATTTTAAAAGCTATAATTTCCTACTAAACTTTTTTTGTTTTCCTAAGTGAAATATCTTACACAAACATGGTGATTTTGACACAATTTTCAACAGAAGTTTTCAAAAGGATTCAATCTGGAGAAACATTTTTCTTCTTTAGCTTCGTATTTGCTTACTTGTTTGTTTTTAATTCTACAATATATATAATACAGATGCATTTAATGTAGGAGTACACAAAATTTAATGTTAGTGTTTGATGTGGTTAAAACAATGCTAGCTTGATATTCCGTTTTTTTTTCATTCTTTTAAAAAATTTTTTTAAAAATGCTAACTTGATGTACAAATTCAGCATGATACATTTTTGAGTGCTGGAATTTCAAAGTTAAAATTTCATATTCGTACAATTTCTAGTTAGCCAATTTAAGATTATATTACTGGGTGGAGTGCAGTCTTTTTGTAAATGTGATACCTCAACAAAAAATTAGGGATCCCAGAAGGTGCTTGAATTTTCAGGTGAGTAAATTTCTAGCAAGATATTTGCTTACCTTATCTGGGCAGCTCTTGCTCAGCAAGAATGGGAAGACACGTGGATGCACATCTGGTGCTTTTGATTGCTTCTTTCTCTCACAACCATACATGAAGACATTTTGTTTCCTGTTGTGACCATGGATGTCACAATACAGAAAAACATCACGTTCCCCCATCACTCTGTAATATGGGATGACATAAAATACTTTATTAAAAGTGGGGAGTTTTTTTCTCCACTTCAGAAGTAAGTCTGAGCTAATATGTTACACTGAAGCTCATATGTAACCTAAAGCACAAGAAATCAATACAAGTTCATACTCTGAGCTCTAAATTAAACCTTTAGGGTGCTAGATTAAAGTGAAACTGCTCAGTTCCCTCCAGAATAAAACACTTGTCACTGCACAGAAATAAGGTTATGAGTGTATGTATCATCAGCCTTTGTCCATGTGTTTGCTCCAACTCTCAGGGCTCAGTTACATACATCCAGCTCTGTACCTGTGTACATGAGCATACTGTACAGCTGAAACCCACTATTTTTATCTGCTGCTCTTTCACTCTTGCACGTGTTGAATAATACATGCTGTACAATTATGAGACTAAAGCATAAATGGCAGCAAATACTCTTTCCTTTATCAAACGGGAGAAATCAATTTCTATGATGTGCCAAGATTATGCAATGTGTTATTGCTTAACTAACTTTTTAAAGAAAATTTGCAGGTATAGACACATCGGGGCTTAGCATTCCCCACCCCCAATGCCCAATATGTGTTGAAGCAGAGCTCTACAGGGAAGATGTGATGGCACCACAGCTTGTCACCTGGGGCTTTACTCTGGGCAGGAGTTAAAAATCCACTGTGGAACTAAGAAGAAAGCAGTAACAAACAAATCTGTCTCAGCTGACAGTAGCTGAGTATGAGGCTGAAGGTCAGTAGCACTTCAGCAGATATAATTAATATTAATTACAGGGCACTCACAAGTGCAGGCTGTCTCCATATAGTAAGACAGAAAGAGGAATTCCCTTGGAAAAGAAGAGGCACAGTGCTCATCCTCTGAAAGCTAGGGATCTACATGCCACAACATTCAGTTGAAGGAACACAGATCTTATTTAAAACAGGTTGTAACTAGATGAAAAACATTAAATATACTAATTCTGACACTGGCTTTTTGCACAAGGGTTTTGTTTGTATTAGTTTGCTACAGAAGTTAAACCAGAGGGATTTAGTTTACTAGCTGAAAGTTTAGTTTAATACCCGAAGGGTTAGTTTTATATCCAGAGTATCAATGTCTCTGTGACTGGAAGTCTGCATAAGAAATCAAACATACTTGTAGCAAAATATACAGCAAACCGGGTATCTTTGCTGTCAAATGGACATCTGGGATCTATTCTGAACCTAACTTCATTCTGGTACCTGGTTGTATGCCAGAAAAGAAGAAAATGAAACAAATAAGGAATCTAATAAGTAGACTTTAGCAGAGGATAGTCAGGAGAAATCTGCTGAAAATGTTTGATGAAAATTATTTTACTTTGGAAATACAACTTATTACCAGGAATGGAGAAAGGATATTAAAGGAAAACCTGTGCAATACCGAAGAAAAAAATAACCCACACTGAAATGCAACTGGACAGAAACCAAAAGTCAGACAGGCTTGGGTATGGGCAAAGATGTAAACAATACCAAAACAACAAGGGACATAGAGAAGTCATACTAACAAAGGAACAGTGGAAAGGAAAAACATCCCTTCTAAAGCGAAAGAAAATGAGGTTACCTTTTGATCATGTTTCGGGTATACCAGATGGAAGGATAAAATTTCTTCCCATTAGACCTGTATTTGCGGTTCAAGTCCTGACCTGTTAAAGAGCAGCGGTGATTTCCCACAATCACACCATCTGGATTCAACATGGGCACCACTATGAAGACAAAATTGTCCCGCAGGAATTGAGCTTTGTCTGAGTCGCCAAGAATGTAATCCAGAAAGCCCTTCATTATCCAGGAACTGTTAGTTTCTCCTGGATGCACCCTCGCGGTTACTATCACAGCCTTCCTCTTGGTGCCCTTGCCACTTTGAGAGGGGTTGGTGATACTTAAAACATACACTATGTTTCCTGCCAGTGAATAGCATAAGATGTGAATCTTGCAGCATCTGGACTTCACTGGATCTCTAGAGATGGCCATCAGGTATTCCTGCAGGGTGGAGTAGGTGTAAGGATAGCAGTGGGCAAAGTAGCAGGTGTCTCGGTCATGAGGGAACTGGAACGTCCAAGTGAGTGAGAAATATTGACGTCCATCTTGGCCCGCATTGTTTTTGTAATACTTAATTTCATTTCCAGTCCTTCGCCAGCCAACCTTGTGTTTCTTAGCATCAGCTTCTGAGTACAACAGTGGCCGCAAGCCACGTTTATATAAGCTGTTACGCTTGGTAAAGTTGACAATAGTGAAGCGATACGGCATCCCTGCCTGCGTGTTGCTGACTTGGAAATAGTACCACTGCGTGTGTCTGCTTGTGTAGAGGTCAGTGCGCAGGGTCAGCTGGTACTCAAATTCATTGCTGGGGGGCAGAAAGATGACAAACAGTTGTCATGCTGGTTAGACCTAGAGTATGATGCAGTGTCAAATAACGCGGACTGCCATGAAAAAGCACCCTGCAGCGAATCAGGTGCAAATCTGATTTACACTGTCATAAATCAAAGTCTACGCAGCTGCCAGGAAAAGATGCCTGATCGCACTGAGTGTGTCAATAATGCAACTGCTGTCTTCATTAGGACTATTAATAATAACTAGGACTTCTAAAAACATTCCCCACACTATGCTTTAAAAGGAGGTGCTTAAGAAAAGCTGTTGAGTTTGTGTGGCTGATTATCACCTATAGAAAATGTTCAGTGCTGTGGAATGGCTATCAGATAATTTCAAGTGAAGGCTACCTGAAACTGCTTTTGAAGGTTATTCAACTAATGTAAAACAAGTTACAGACCCAGAGTAAAACATCTGGGTCAGAAACTGATAGCAGGCTGCTGATAATAAGAACTCTGATAATAATGCCACCTTAATAAAAGGAGAAAATATTAGAAACTTACACTTTGACCACCTTCTGCAAATTCCCACTTTCAAACCGTGCTTCGAAGATCAGTGAGTTGTCCTCTTTCTGACAGAGGATTTGGTTCAGGGGGGAGAGACCTCTCAGTTGGGAATACGTAAAGCGGGAGTTTTTGTTAGCTAGGGCAAGAAGCAGAAAAGATGTCTTTCATTTCAGTCCAAGTCATTTTAGGGAATACCTGCATCCTTCTGAAAATTCCTTCTAGAAACAGATAACTGCACAGAGATGAACTTCAATGCTTATCTTAGGTAAGTGTAAAAGAAATTGTATTAAGATTTTGTTGCCCATTCCCACTTAACCTCATGGATTTCAGCCAGCCTAAGATCTGACTCTGTCTTGGAGGTGCCTGTGTGAGCCAAGGGCAATTCATACTCTGTACTTAGGCAAAGCAACTGAGTTAGGTGGAAAGACTCTAGGACTCAGCTCCCTCAGGTCTTTTCACCAGTCAAATGGGCCACTTTCTCTACTCAGAAATCTTATGTAGCTGACAACTGTTTCCACCAGTTTGTTTTTAAAACTCTGTATTCAGTTATTCTGGTCTAGAAGTAAAAAAGATGATGCCCAGACCCAGCAGCAAGCACTTTTATATTGCAAGTGATGTTTTCACATCACTTTTAGTGTGCAGTTTGAGCCTGTAGCTCCTTTTGCTCAGTTCTGCTATCTTGTTCACTGTTCCTCAGACAAGATGCTCACAGAGGCACGACTGACCTTTTTACTACAATCTTCGTTACCATAGCTCATTAAAAATCAGAATTTCTAGATTTGTCATCAGCAAAAATTTACTTTTCTTGTTGGGAAGTTGATTAGATTCCAGAAAGTTTTTTCCAACAAGGTGTGGAGAACTGGGTAATAAAACCTCCTGTCATCCCCAAATTGTATCCACAAAATAGAGAGAGAGGATGCATCTCTTCTGCTGAAAGCTGGGAGCCCAGAGATCCTGCTGCAGCGTCAGTGTAGCCATGCTGGTGACTCTGTCTGAGCCCAGCTGCATGAGCTGTGCTCTGATGGTTGTGTAAAGGCCAGCCCAGGGAAAAGGAGGACAGGTGAAAACTGCAGGTATTCTGGGCTGGAAGCATGTACTGTGAGACTGTGGGTTTCACACTGCCAATATCGAACTTACCGTCTTATCTGACAGAAGTGAAATCCCCTCCTACATAACTTTCTAACTGGTAAAATGAAGGATTTGTACTGGTAGCCGGACAATGATCACAAAGCTGTTATATTGTTAGCTCCTGCCTTCTTGCTTCTCTCTGTCTCCTTATTGCTGGATCCCCCTGAGGAGAAACTGACACCTTACCATGCTGTCAAATAAGGGGGACTGACCCTGTACCATGCAGCAGGGTTAAAGCTGCACAGCAGCCCCCCATTCAGATCAGAGCTGTGTCTGCTCTTGCTTCACTGGGGCTGTGCTAGAGATTTATCCTGCAGCAGTCTGTCCGTCTTATTCTCTCCTGTAGTGATATTAAAGCTCTGACAGTACTACTCAGGGAAGTTATGTAAAGCCAACATTGCTAGAAGTATTTTTTTTAATTCCTTGAATCACTGTTGCCATATGCAAAAGATGCCATATTCAGTGTATTGTACTTCATGACTGAAGTTACTACAGACTCACAGGGGTTTTCACTAGAGAAGGACTGTTAGCTTTGCCGGCTGGGATACCCACTCAAATAATTACTTTTCATTTAGCTGAAATGTCATTCTGAGTTTATCTACCT
>NW_010142696.1:0-5976 GCF_000699245.1 Pterocles gutturalis | reverse complement strand
GCTCTTCCTTAACATTATGGAAGAAAAATATTTCAGTAGCTAATCCAGTAAAAGTGCTTCTGGAAACATCTGTATCAGTCAAATGCTTGGGAATGAAATGCACACATAAAATCTGTGATTTCTATCATGATATTTTAATTTTTCTGCATGGGAGGCACCATTGGACTGTATTTTTCTTTCCCAAATCACATTAGGAGGGCCTGCAGGAACTCAGTAGCAGGTAGCTCCCAGACAGGCAGTAACTCCCAGCTTCTGTTGAATTCAAATTCAAATGAGTGGGAACCAGGAGAGTGCTGCTGCTGTCCTTCACAGGTTGCAATGGCTCATTACATGCCACTCTGGGGCACTCAGGTCATAAATTTGCATAATGCAGATGCCTGTCATACCCTATAAAGCTTCTCTGTGAAGATGATTTTAGAGTTTTTAAAATTATATTTTTTGCTATATAACTTAGATGGCAAAGCTACCAAGCTGGGGGGTTCTGTCCCAGGACCAAAAAGGAGAACATTAACTCCATGGGGCTCCGAAGTTCTCCTCCTCTTCCTGCCTGCTCCTGTCTCCCAGCTGGCCACAGTGCCCAGCAGCCCAGTTTGCGCAAGGAGTCTGCTCTCCCTGGTGCAAGCAAGGAAGGGCAAGTAAAGGCTGCAGAGCTCTGAAGTTCTCTGTCCTGCTACCAGCCAAACCCAAGGCCAGGGGGCAAAGTGGCAGACATAAGACAGTGAACGTACAGTTACTTAAAAACTATCCCTGTAGTCAAGAAATACTGACAATTGCTATCCATATGTTTAGATATAGTGTCTTCACAGTGATAGCAACCACTCCTTTTCTGCTGCAGCTTGATGTTTGCTAGCCCAGGAACTGCTAACTGTCTGTAACTGCCTGCACAGTGTCATTCCTCAGGAGCAGGAGGGACAACTGGCCATACTTAAAGGCAGCAGTTTTCACCTCCTCGGCTGCAAAGTTTCATTAATGAAGTCTGAGAAACATGATACCAAAATACACACTTTACTGGAGAGTTGTACAGGCTGAAATAAGAACCACTTCCAGGCACCTGTGCATAAAGCCCAAGTTAGTAATAAAGGAGAGAAAAAGTTGCATTTTTAAAGAACAGCAACTAAAGGAATGTAACAGAAATCACTGTCTTTGTTTTCAAAAAGGTGGGGAGCTGGGATTCAGAGTATTCCTCCACATTGTACTCCTTGCAATAAATCAGCAGGTCCAGCTGCAGAGGACAGAGGTTCCCTCCTAGTCACACAGCAGTTAGCAGTTTTTTGGCCACCAAATGTAGCAGCCTACTAGTGACAGCTAACACACCCATACTGCAGAAGTAGCTAATTTCTAAATAAACATGATGTCAAAGAGTACCAGTGCTTTTCAGTATATTGCAAGCTTTTACCAACTGTGTTGACCTCAAGAAGGATGCCAGCTCCCTTTCAGTTTTGTGCTTCTGAAAATCTGTGGCCACATCTAGTTATCCTAGGATTGCAAAACTATTAGAATCTTTTCTTGTCTTTGTAGAAGTAGCCCAGGACCAAAATCAACAACTGCCAGAAGTTACAAGTTCATCCAAGGCAACTGGATCAACTTAGCAAACACAGGAAAGAATAAATAACTGCCAATCAACTGGTGGTATAAGAAGGCAACTACCTCCCTTCAATTCTGTCTAACTAATTTTGGTTATAAGTCTTGGAAAAACCACTATAGCAAACAGGGTAACAAAATATTGTCCCAACACAGACTTTAGTGTTGATCTTGCAGTTACACAGTGCTCATCTTTTCCACTTTCTCTTTTGTCTGTTACCTTTCTCCACTCATATTTGCACAACAAACTCACTTCAGGCTGGTTCATGCTGTTATTCACTAAGAACAATGGAGTGAGCAGAGCTGGACTTCTGAGATGATTAACAGTATGAGCAGAACTTATGGATGATGAGACAGCTGTGTAACTAATTTCCTTCTGTATCTGTAGGAAAATAATTTATTCCCAAGGGCTTTAAAATAATAATAGAAAATCATATTGATTTAATCAGGTTTTGAATCGGGTTTACCAAGAAGATCAAAACATGTGCTTCATCTACCTACAGCTGACAGCAAGATTTCTCAGGGTGTTCCCACCTTCTTCTCCTAGATAAATCACAGTGCCTTTGTCAGGAGTTTGGTATGGCGGCATCATCTCCAAACCTGTTGGAGTGTACAATGGCTCAGGCATAGTGGGTATCCAGTCTGAAAAAGAAGAGACACACAGAAGGAGTACAAGCAGGAAGATTGTACTAGTCTTTATAATATGAAGGATACATTGAAATGAAATAAATCCCATTTGCACAGAAAGGAACAGGGAAGCTCCCTTTTTGAACCTCATGTTTTGGTTCTGTTAATAAATCTTCACTGTAACTCCAAATAAAAATACATATCAATCTGTGCATGGACTAACTTCTGCTGTGCAAACTTACCTCTGTTCTCTGTACAGCTTGATTACCATCAGTGAGGATGACAATGGTGAACATTCAGCAGCATTGGTACCATTAGGAAAACAGATGCTCTGACTACAGAGCAAAGTCATTGATTACCGACCGCACAGACGCTGCGTGGCTATAATGCAGTGTCTCCATGTAACTCGCATGACATCTGCCTGGCAAGTCAAAGATCTGTTGAACACAAATTCTTTCTGACAGTAGGCCTTTTCTCCATTCCATTCAAGATACTGGGATCTATTTTCCAAGGTAACAGAGTAAGGGCATAGATGTCTCAGTCCCACCTCTGTGCATTTCCGGTTTCTATTGATTACTTCCAAATTGAAATTGGTTGTATCTATAAAGCACAAGGACTGTTCAAGTCTTCACTATCTTGTAACAGGTTTGCAGTATGACTTTTGCACAGACTGCATAAAAGCAGTTATTAGCTTCCACTCATATTTATCCACATAGCCCTGAAATACAGTACTGACATTGCTAGTAATAGGACATGAGATTTGTACTGAATTTGCGAACCTCAGGACTAAGGCTTGTCAGGTTTGCTCTGTCTGAACTTTTCTTTATCTGCCTGCAGCTTTGTCTCACTTAATTTAGCTGTGACAGCAATTTCTCTAATTGACCAGGTATGTATGGCTAATTTGTTTTATTTTTGTTTATCTTTGTGAGGCACAACCATAGGCTCATAAGGACAGCAGTAACAAGGAATTGTTCTGGGTAGAAATGCAGATGTAGAGCTGGACAAAACTTGCTTTAGGGGTAACAAAGAGAATAAGGAAATAATAGTTAACACACATAAAGAACCCTGTATATGGTAAATTCAGATGTAACATGGAGCTGCAGACCAACGAAGAAAGAGAAAGGTGTAAGAGTAAGCTAACAAACACATGAAAATGACCCCAGGGATATTTGGATCCTTGAGTGGGGAAGAAGTCATATACAAACATTGTATTTCTTGCAGCAAAGGACTCTAGAGGCTGACAATATGCAACAGACATCCTCTCCCCTCCACCAGAACGAAAACTCTGCAATGAAACCACTGACGTTAGGACCAAGAGGAGCAGTAGAAGGGGAAGCCAGGAAAAGGGTGTGAATGAAGCATACATATAACAAATTTAACTGCATTATTTTTTTTTTCTTTTTCTGTAGCAATTAGATCTGGACTAATAATTATTTGTCTCTTAAGATTTAACTTATACGAACAATAAATTCTTGGCTTTATATATATGTAAGTGTGCTTCCTCTTTGCCCCTACACAAGATTTTAAGCATAACACAATAACTTACCAATGTGCTCAATTCTGTCCCTGATGACTTCACACTGATGTGGCCAGTACACCAGGGAAAACTGACCAGCAGCTGACGAGTCATCCAGATCATGAGGCTCCTGAGGATGGGATACTACTGCCTCTGAGTCAGATGATAACAGAATCTGTTTTGTCCTTGGAAAAAGATGAGGACAAAGAGAATCTATAAGAAAGTAAAAGAATCCTCACATCAGTGCCTCTTGCTCTTCCAAGCTGAAGCAGGCTGCAGAGATTATCTACGTGAAATTAACATAACTAAGCACGGTACAATAAAATTACATCCCACTGAAATGTGAATTTAATGCCCCAGCCTGTAAATCACATTCAATTTAAAAGTAGTATTGAATGAACAGTTAATTCATTAAACCACAAAGTACATCAAGTATTTGACTGCAGCAGGCAATAGCTTAACAGTGTTCCTATAGAAAATGTTGTCACCTTTAATTATTACTGCTTTTATCACTAGCATTATGGTAGGGCTTACAATCTCACTGTCTACTTTAGAATCTGTGCTGTGCAATATTATGCAAATAACAAACAAAGGTTATTCCTACAAAAATTATCACACAGAGTGTATGCAAGAACAAGATAGTACTGGCTAGCATGACAGGAGAGGTAACAATCTGATGCTATCATTAATTTTATAAAGCAACAGGGACATTTGGAGGATGTTGTGTGGGCAGGTCTTTGCTTGTCAGCAAGGAACTCTTCAAAGTTATGAGAAACCACTTGAGTGAAAACATGATAGGCAGAGAAAAGGCTTTGAAAAAAATCTAGTAATTGGATGATCGGGACTGCTGGTACTGTGCACTCACCACAGCACTGCTGTGAGAAAATTACTTGTCTTTGTCATAGATAAGAAAAGATCCCCTTTCAAAACATTCCCTGTCCTTCCTACTATCTGCTTAGAGCAGGCCAAAAGAGAGGAGTTTGGTTTAATGGGAAATATTGTTGTATTTGCTTTGGGTCTGAAACAGATACCAACACCTGTAAGACTTATTTTAGCAGAAAAAAATCTAACCAGCTTTAGACCTGGTTCCTAGAACTACTTCTCCTCAAAACAAACAAAATAACATAATAATGAAAAGTGCTTCACCTGAAGGATCTGGTTTCAAGTGTAGATGACATAATACATGAAGAGTACATGAATTAAAACCAAAACTGCTGAACACATTTTCAAACTCTAGTGGATACCTAACTCTAATGGATACCTAGCTACTATAACACCAAATCAGTAAACAGCGATCAAGGGCATTCTGCAAGATGGGACTGAGATAACTACGTACCTAGATCGAGAACCATAAAAAGTCACTAGATCTAACTTTGATTTTGTTTAGAGCTTGACCGTTATGTGAGCACTAATAACTTCCCCCTATTCTTTAACCCTGTGGTCTTACAGGGAAGATACCCTGGAATAATTGAAAGGGTCCTAACCTACAGCACACTGCTGACTGTCTTCTGTCACAAATGAGTTAGGGGGGGTCTTCATCCTAAAAAAAAATCAAAATACCAAAATAAAATCGAAAGTTCACAGCAGGACAGCTTGCTCTTGCTTATTTTCAGAGGGAAGAGCTGCCTCTGTTTTGGTTTACTTTATGGTTTGAGTAAGAATTTGGCCACAGTGGTCATGTACTCTGTCATTATTCCTGGCCATCACTCAAAGGAGATGTGCTTTCACTTGTCCTCTTTTGCTTCCCCAGTGCCTCTCTTGTGCCATTCTAGTATTCCTACTGTTGTGTGAAAAGCTAAAGCAGAAAACTGATATAAGAAAAAAGTGTTTGGTTTTCATCTGCATTAACCTGCCCTCTGATCCCACTGATCAAACACGCCTATGGAGGTAAGAGCAGGAGAGGCAACAGAAGCATAGAATGGCCTGGGCTGAAAAGGACCATAGTGATCATCTAGTTTCAACCAGAAACGAACAGCTAGGACAGCCCTTCTGGTGGCAGCCCAGATACATGCCACAATTCTCCAAAGCAATAAGGGCTAGGACAAGGAGGTGAAGAACTTGATGCTGGGGAACTGAGGTGTAACACTTGGCAAAAATTTAAAAAGCTCCATTCTGCAGCCAAAGTGCCCGTGGGCCATGAAAAGCAACCAACTAACCTGGGTTAAATTTGAAGCACATTGGCAAGGCAGCACAGGGACAACAGTGCTTGTCCTCTTCACTGTGCTTATGTCCTGGGTTAAGCTGAGACAGAG
>NW_010142695.1:0-4790 GCF_000699245.1 Pterocles gutturalis | reverse complement strand
CGCGCCGTCCCTTCACGCCCCCGCGGCTCCGTCCCCAGGCCTTGTGTTTCCCTCTGCCCTTTAGCACCCAAAAGTAGCCCTGCCCTTCTCCTTGGTGGTGTCCCCTTCCTTTGTCACCCGCAGTGTCCCTGATGGGTGGCAGCAGGGTGGACATGCCGGGGCTGTCCTGGGGGGGCCTTGTTGTGCACGTGCCCTCACCCTTTGCATTCACACATATTTTCCTGCTTCTACTTTGCTTCTGCTTCTTGTCTTTTGGCTGAGGAATGGTCCGTGGCCAGCTCCTCGATGGCCCCACCAGCCCGCAGGGCTCCCAGGGCACTGCCCAGCCTCGTCGGTGGGTTCTCGGCTGCTCCCCGGTGGGTTTGGCCTCTCTAGTGTTGGTATTGAACAGTCACTGCTCTGAGGAGGTATTTGGGACAAGAAAAGTCACTAGCATCGTCCACTCGTGATGTCCCCATCCTTGGGGACCAAGCAGGGAACGGTGGTGGGTGGGACGCAGGTGTGCACGTCGGCTCGGCGCCCGTCATCGTGCGTTAGGGATTGAGAAGATGCATTGGAGCATCACGGCTTTTTCCTTCTGCTGGCCAGTTCGTGGCTGCTCTCCAGTTTGTATTCCCCAGTCCAGTCTGCTTTAAATGGCTTTAGCAGGGAAGCACCCCCTGATTTTCAGGGAGGAGGAGTTTTTCATCCAGTTAAAAGGCAGCCACCTTGCACGTTTGGCACGCACATCCTCCTCCTTTGGTTTCAACCTCTCCTTATGAGCAAGAACACCCAGTGCCAGCGGTTTGGGTACCAGCAGCTCCTCAGGGCTGCCCTAACCTTCCTGGGAGTGCTGCAGGGATGGGTCTTTCTCTCTCCATCTCTGCCCACAGCCCTGGCTGCCAGGGTTCGTGGCCGTGTCTGTCCAGAGGCAGACAGAGCCTTTCCCCTCTCCTGCCCCTTTCCCGTCACTGGAGGCACTTCAAGCCATCGAAGCGGGTACATCCCACCCTCCTCCCTCCCAGCCTCCTTCCTCCCACCCCTGAGCTGTAATCAAGTTGCCGGTTGTGCTTTTTCTGGTTGTTTTTCTCGGCCCGTTCAGAGAAGGGACGGACTCCCCTGGGCTCTGGAGCGGGTCCAGGCTGGCAAGCGCTGGGGAGGGGAGCTGCCAGCCATCGCCTGTGCCTTTTCCCTGCATCCCCCTCCTCTGTGGGTGTTCAGGGACCTCTTCCTCCTCCCTTGGCAGGATTCCCACCGCCGAGGAGAAAGCTTCTAGGGAGAGGTACCCTGTGCCCGTCAGAGCCCCTCTCGGCTGCTCCTCTCCGGTGCTGCCGGGGGACGCGGGACAGGCAGGCGTGTGCCACCAAGAGCCTGGCAGGAGGCAATAAGCAATCAGCAAGCTGCTCCAGTGGCATTTTTTTTCTTTTCTGTACAGTGGAAAAGAGCAATTTTGACATTACATTTATGATTATTGTTATTAAGCTGGAGAAACATTTTAATGCGAATACTTGGGGCTTATTAGGTAGAGCTCTTCACAACAAGATCTCAAAGCACTTGAGGAAGCCAGCTTGTTATTAACCCCTACTACTTGTATTGAGCTATTTATCTACTCACATTGGGGGCTTGGTGATTATTATTATCTGCATTTTTTTTTTGTAAATGGGAGAACCAAGGTGCAGCACTGGACGGGGAGTTGGAGTTGAAGCTGCTCTGCACCTTCCGTGCCTGCAGCCGATTTGTCCTCGCTGCTCCGGTCCAGGAGGCTGGGAAGAAGGATGGGATGGGTTGAGAAGCTCACCCAAGAGCTCTAACTGGAGCAATTGGTGCAAAATACAGTATGGCCAGACCTGGCAGCTGGGAGAGAGGTGGCGGGTGCTGGCTCCAGACTGGGGAGGGCAGCGCACAAGGTGAAGCCTTGGCCGCAGTGGTTTTTAGGATGCAGGGGACTGAAGGAGGCACAGTGCACCCCTTGGAGGGGAGAGAGGGGGGTTGCTGAGCCACAGACCGAGCCCTTTGCTTACGTGTACTGTCACAAACTCTCACTTTACAGAATAGCCTTGCCAACTCTGTCCACGGAGTGCCCCAGGGTGGGCCAGTATCATAGAATCACAGAATGGTTTGGGTTGGAAGGGACCTTAGAGATCATCAAGTTCCAACCCCCCTAGACTAGATGTGTGCTGAGCAGCATCTCCGTTCTGCCCAGTCTCTTAGGCCCAGCTCAAGCCTTTAATTCAGTGTCAGCCTTCTCCCAGGCTGCCTCACACCAACTCCCCCAGAGTGGAGCTGTGTTTTGGGAGCCTCGGCAGCTCCCAGCCCTTCTCCTGGTGGCTCTGGCCCTTCCCCTTGGCCCCAGCAGAGCTGTCCTATTCTCAGCTGTCCTTTCAGCCGTGCTGGGCATCTGCAGGCACCGTTGGATGCGAGGAGGTGGAGCTGATGCCGTCTGCCCTGGCAGCGACTCGTGGAGCACCAGCCGCCGGTGCGTGCACAGCCTGCACGGGGAGATGCTGAGCCGAGCCTTGGCAGGGGCTGCCCTGGTAATGAAGCATCCTGCTCCCTCCTGCTGCTAATTAGGGGCTGCCTGAGGAGGTGTCACGGATGGGGTGGGAGGCTTGGCTCTGAACTGGTGTCCTTACACCTGGTGCAATGGGGAGTTGGGTTTTTTTCTGCAGGAGCAGCTCGGTTCTGATGAATGCCAGCAGCTCGGGACCCAGACTGCAGTAAGAAGCGCTCTGCCACCCCGACTCTCACTCTTCCCACCCCAGTTTCAGCTGCCAGCATAGATATACGCCTAGAGGCTCCTCGCAGCTTGTCATCTCTCTCTTTCCCCTTTTTTTCTCTGCGGTTCATTGATGCAGGCGTCCCACCATCCTCCCATGCACAGGACCAGAGAAGCCCTGGCAGGTGGGGGAGGATGTTTCGTAGGTGGGTCTGTCGCATGGTTGCTGTGCCTGGATGCTTCCTCTGCCTTTCGGGACGAGCCACCCCTCTCACCCCAGAGTTTTCTGTGGATGCCCCAAGCCTCAAGCCCCCCGGGCGAAGCAGGGTCTGTCCTGCAGGCGGTTGTGCAGTAAATGGACAGGTTCTGAACCCAGTCAGGTCTTTCCCCTGGGCTTGATCTCTTCTAAAAGCCTTTGTAGGCTCAGCCTGGGGCTGCTGGGGGAGAGGATGCTGCTCTGCCCGCCCGCGGAGTCACGCTGACTCAGTTGTGGCGGGAAGCACTGTACTGTGAATTATTTGTAGCAACACCTTTTGCTTTCCCCCTTCTTTCCAGCAAGTGCACTTTTTAATTATTATTGTTGTTGTTATTGTTATTTATTATCCCGTTTTCTGCTCCAGTGCTGCTAAGAGATGTGGAGAGGCTTGGCTGGCATTCAGCGTGGTTACAATCAGCTCGAGCCCTCCCTTTTGTTCTGTACAGCTTGCTGGAGTGTTGGATAGATACCTCGCTTTCGCTGTTTCTCTCCCTCATCCTCGGCGGCTCAGGAGGTTTGGGAAAGGTCAGCTCCTAGCTGGAGCTTTTTTTCTGCTCCAGACAAGCGCTGCTCTCATTGTTTGCCAAATGCCTTGCTGCGCGGCGGCTCTGCAGCGCGAGGATGAATTAACCGGAGCCGTGCTCCGCGTTAGATCCAACCTGCTCCCTGACCTCGCTGCACAGCCTCGCCGTGTGCTTTGGAGACGGTTTGGAAGCACAGTCGTGAACAAGTGCTGAGAGATCTCACCTCCCCTCTGCAACCAGGGAACAGGCACACGGGGCTGCAACCTCCAGCATCCTGAGCAGGGGCTGCAGCTCTTGCAAGCTCAGAAGGACTCTGCTTTGCCACCACCTTCCTGTGTCCTCCCTGCAGAGGTGTCCATCGGTGCTGGCATCAAAGCCTCCAGCTGCAATGTTGCTGTGGATAAGCCAAGCTTTGGGCTTGGTCTCTCTGCCCTGGCATGTCTCTCGGGTGATGCAGGAGGCACACTGGTAGGAAAATGTATATTTGCTATCTTGGTGATGTGATACAGATGTTGCCAGAGGAATGGATGGCAGGAGACCGAAGGCAAACGTGCTGGTGGTCCACGAGCTGGGTGGGAAGGAAACGCACCCGAAAAAATCAACAAGGGTCTTAGGACGGGGTTTTTGAAGCGCCTGGATTGGGTCCCACTGAAAATTTCCTCAGTGGGAGTGGGACCAGCCCTGGGTCAGTCGTTTGCTTCATAAGCCCTCGCCTTGGATGTGTGAGGCTCCTTTCCCTTCCTCTGAGGCAAAAGACAAGAACAGAAGAGCTCTTCCCCTCCCTTCGGTAGGTCTGATCTCTGCGACAGCTCCATCTCTGCCTCCCCTGCGCCTGGCAGCTGATTGCTTACTGCACGGTTACACTTCTGCTCCCCAGACCTGCCCCTCGGGGCTGGGGGACGAGCTGAATCCCCACTTGTCTTGCATTTCACATTCCTCCCTTGCACACCTCCCCTGCACCCTCTAATCTTAGAGCTCAACAGGCTCATCTGCATTTAAAAAAAAAAAAAAAAAAAAGAGAGAGCGAGAGCAGGAATAGAAAGAGCAGCAGAGACTATCCAGAGCGCTTCATAAAAATGATGAATTGCTTTTAGATATTGGGCAGGAGAGAAAGAGAATTCTTTTTCATTTGATGATATTAGTCTCTTTGCCGTGTATTGTTGCTGCATGTACGAGCTCCAAAAAAAAATCTCAAGGCAGTCTAAGGCGAATGCCCGGGAATTGAAGTGTAAATGAGTCACTGTCGAGCATTTTTAAATTTTTTTTTCCCTTTTATGATTTCCCATTTCTCTTATTATGTAGGTGAGCCTCCGTG
>NW_010142694.1:0-4920 GCF_000699245.1 Pterocles gutturalis | reverse complement strand
TGGGGGTAACTCTGCTGTTGATACCAGGGTGAGGGATAAAGAGAGATTTCCCAGCTGGGGTCTTGGCCAGATGCTCTTCTCCCGTGTTAGAGACTAACCTCGTTTTCCTGACCCCCTCTCAGTGTTTGTTGCACATGTGAGTCTTGCTCTGATGGCTCCATCTCTGACCTGCAGCTTAATGCCCCCATTACAATGAACTGAGATCTTACCCCATTGCTAGAGCAGGGTGTGCTGTGACTGGAAAAAATCAGTGCTGAGCCATAGCAAACTGGAGAGTCTCCTTAAGGTTATCTTTATTCTAGTTTTAAATTTTTTTACTTTTTTTTTTTTTTTTAAACATGTCTCTCCTTGAAATTTCCCAGGCCCTGCTGAGTCATGGCTGGGTTTCTTTTGTAGCTCTGTTGAGTTTTTGACAAGTACCTCCTAGGCTTTCCCATGTACGTTTGTCAAGGGATGGAGCTCACAGAGCTGCTGCTTGTGTGCCCGGGCCATCAGCTATGGAGCCCCTTTGCCATCTGCATGGTTAGCATTTGCATCAGGGCAGCACTTAGGCTGAGCCCAGGTTGCCCAAAGCCTCATCCAGCCTGGCCTTGAACCCCTCCAGGGATGGGGCATCCACAGCTTCTCTGGGCAACCTGGGCCACTGCCTCACCCCCCGCCCAGGAAAACATTTCTTCCCAATATCTCATCTCAGTCTCCCCTCTTTCCACTTCAAACTGTTACCCCTTGTCCTGTTGCTACACCCCGATGAAGACTTGCGAGGGGCCGTGCAGCCAACGAGCAGTGAAGGTGGGGGAGAGGCTGCGACTTGGGCACCTGCAATGCCTCCTGCGAAGCATCTTCAAAATCTCTCGTATCCATGCGAGGAGAGCAGAACTTCATCTAAGAAACAGGTACCAGAGATTGGGACTCATTTATAAAGCCACGCACTGCATGTGGTTGGTGCTCTCTAGATGCTCCAGAAGAATCTCTGCTTGCGGAGGGACGGGCAGAGCTTACGGATGAGGGGAAGAGAAGAACTCCAGCTGAATGGTGTAAAGCTTTGGGCGCTGTGTGGGCACCAGCAGTCCCATCTTGCTGTGATCTGGTATTTTACTGTTGCTGCTTATCTGAGATGAGTTTTTGCACATGGGCACGGAGCTTTCCCCACGGAAAGGCGGTGGTTTCCTATCATGCTTGTGCATTCCCATGGCCCCGTTGCGACCCAGCGGGACTGTTCGTTTCGGTAAGGGCTGTGGGGTTTGCCCTTAAGCCAGACAGGAGGGATCAGTTAGGCAAAATCAATCCCCTCCCTGCTCCGTATCGCTTTGTCCTGATAAGCTGTCAGTTTAGCTCTAAGTGCCGCGTTTGAAAGCACATCCCTGCTCTCCAGGATGGGTCGATGTCAGCAGCAGTGTAGCTCAGGGATGGATTTAAGCCACCAGCTCATCACAAGAAAGGGAAGCGACATCTGAGCCATCGTTTCTTGGCAGCCTGTGATCTTTCCTAGGTTGGAGAGAAATTTGGTAGGATAAAATATCCTCAGCTACCTCTGAGTCAGCCCTGCAGTTTATTGTCAGTCCTAATACCGGGTTGTAGCAGAGAGGAGCTGAAGGTGGAGCTGCGGTTGGGTGGGATGGGGCTGGGTGGTCTGACCTGGGTCCTGATGCGAGGAAAAGGGGGGGGCCATGGAGGGGATCCCCGAGTCCTCCTGCAGCCTCTGCTCGGGGAAGAGCCAAGGGCAAGGGGGGACAAGCCATCCCCTGGAGGCTGGAGTCCCAACAGTAATGTCAGGGGGTCACTTGAGGACCAAGTTCAAGCTGGCCTTAACCCTGCGTTTCCTGGCTCTGCCTGATGGAAGCCAGACCCGTTGCCTTGTTTGAACACCGGCTTTGTGGAAGGGGTGATGGATTGCAGTGCGAGCTTTACCACCCTTCATCGCTGCTTCCTCTGCTCTTTTGGCCCGTTGTGTTCAGTTCAGGCAGAGTTTATTATAAATAACTTCAGATAGCAAACTGAAATATCCCGGGCTCCCTGTTTTTTGGTGTGTTTTGGTTTTTTTTTTTTTTTTTTTTCCCCTCTTGGCAGTTGCAGAGCATGAATCGGCTTCAAGGCAATTGAGGTTTTTTTTAAATGTCACATTTACAGCCCGTATCTATACAAAATGTGTCTTGTGTTTATAGAACTGCGCCTTTAACAGTCTCTTATCAAAACATATGGGGCTCTACAGTTGGATGCTGGGGTTCCTCGGAAGCATTCCCCAGACAATACAGTTCCACATTAGGTTGTCTCACGGTGTCTGTGGACCGAGTCTGTTGTTCTGCACACACAGTTGTGCGTCTTCCCTGTCTCGCCTCCTCCGAGCTCCTTCTGAGAGCCCTTTGAAGCTCCCTTATCGCCGAGTCCTCCCTTCGCCCGTGCGTGTCCTTGGCAGGCGAGGCAATGTCACCGCGCGGAAAAGCACATCATGCAGAACAGGATAAGGTATCAGCAAAACGGAGCACTGGGCTGACAGAGTGGTATGTTCGGGAGCAGGCGGGGATGAACAGGTCCTGGAGAAGGGAGGCTTGCATTTTTCCTCACTGCAGATCTTGTGGAGGTCTCATTCCAGAGCAATTTCTCCTTGTTTGCATGACATGCCCTAGCCCAGAGGCTGGGGTCATGCTGGGCTCCCCATCGTTGGACCATGAAACAGGGAGACGCATCCTCCCCCAACGATGTTAGTGCGTCAAGGAATGCGTTTGGCCTCGGCAACGTGTCCTGATCCAATCTCCCGTTGGATGCTCTCCAGGTTTTCTGCAACTTCAAGTGGCTCTTGGTGCAATCCATTACCAAACAAACCTTATTTCGCCGGCTGTAGCCAGGGGACCAGACGTCCACTGGATGCCCTCTGCCTTCTAACGCCGGAGCCAGCATGCTTAAAAAGGCACAGAGCCCTGTTGTGTTTAACAGGGCTGCCAAGAAGAACAAGATCTATCGGGCTCTGCGCTGCTGCTGCGTCCCGTGGTGTTGCTTTCTTTGCTATGCTCTGACATGCTGCCCTTTCTGGAGGGCTGGAGAGCCAAGAGCCTTCCAAAAGCTTCAGTTTCTCATTCAGAGCCTGTCTGAGCTTCCATCCCAAGCTGCTTCAGTCTATAAATTGGAAAGAAAGTTTGAGCGAAAATTGGCCTTCCCGTGGAAGTTCTTGTCCTCTCCAGCCCATAAATTTTGATGGGAATTGGGCACGCTGTGTAGATCTCAGCCTCTTCGGGAATGAATCTCACTAACTCAGGCCTGGGGAAAGCTCCTCGTTTATGGGATGGCCCTTCATGCTTGGGCTCATATCCTGTGCCTATTTGATAAAAGGTCAGTTGATCCGTTTAATTCAAGGGGTTGGTTGCAGAGGACGGTGCTAAGTTCAGGAGGATGATGCCGTGTCCGAGCAGTATTACCTTAATTAACTAATGAAGTCATCTGGCCGTAAGCAGGGTCTGGTTTGCCCTTCTGGTGGGTGTAAATGTTTGCTTTAGCCAAGTTCACTAATGGGTGGCCCATCCCTGGACAGACCCAGCAGCTCTTCCAGCCTTTGGAAGGGCTGATGCTGGGTGACTGTCTTGAGCTGCCACTTTTTTGGACCCAAAGCCCTTGGGTTTGTTGGGACTGCACAGCCCCTTGGGTGCCCTGGTTTCCTAGTAATGCTTTGTGGGCGTCAGGGAGCCAGCAGCTTGCTTACAGCATTTCAGAATGTTTGCCTGGTGTCCAAGCATCACTGACCTTGATCTCCTGCCTCCTGCCCTTGCTGAGCCTGGGTGACCTCTGCCACCAGCGTGGCCTCATCTTTCCAGTTCTGGTGCTTCTTGGCCTCTTTTAGCTGGAGAAACACCCTGGCTGGTGTGTGTTTTCCCGTGGGTGCCTGGTGAGCCCCTGCTCCTTGGGTCCCCTCCTGGGAGGGTGACTTTGCACCGATGTCCCCTGGCTGCACAAGTGACAGCTTCTCGGGAGCCGACTGTCCACTAGATGTCAAACCTCCGCTGCAGAAGGGGTGCTCCAGCTCGCAGGGAAGGAAGGTTGCAACCACAGATGATGTGTAGGGAGCAAAGTGGGGTTTGAAGTCTGACATGGGCAGATGTCCACTGAGACTTCACTGCCCAGCTGGGGAAAGTGTGGGATTTCAGCTGGCTTTCCCTGCTGATGTATTTCACATTCAAGCAAGGTGGGAAAGGAAGGCATCTTTTTTTTTTTTTTTTTTCTTTTTCCTTTTTTTCCGTGGAAGTGTATGAATTATTTTAAGTGAAAGTTTTTTTTTTTTCTTTTTCCTTTTTTTTCCTGGAAGTGTATGAATTATTTTAAGTGAAACGTTTCGAGGGTTTGGTTGTCCTCTGGCTGAAGGCTTCAGACATGCTGCCAAAGGGACTTCCAGATTTAGAAGTAAACTTACAGGGACCTGGTTCTGATCTCGTGATCTTACTTTTACACCAGTTTTTATGGGAAGGACATGCTTTAACATGGATATCTACTGGTCATCATGATAATAATTTAAAGCAGAACATCTCCTTGAGATATTGCTGGACATTGGTGGGGCTGGAGTACGTTCAGGACCTCCCTTCTCCTACAGATTGGGTGTCTCTGGTGCCATTGCTTGGTAAAATGATATTTAACAACTTACTTTTTTTGGTACTTCTTTTGCAAAGTCGGGAAGTTTCATTTTGCTTTATTTATTTAATTGACGTTTGGATCATAGTTGAGGGTGTTATATCTGTTCCCCTGTGTATGTGTCTGTCCCCTAAAGGCTTGGCTGGGCTCCCACGCTTGGGTGCCCCAAAGGAAGGAAGTTGTAAGTAGTCCAAAGTCTGCTGGGATCCCACCAGGCTGGGGAGCTGAAAGCATCCATCCAGCCCTTGGCACGTGCTGCTCAAGTTGTGTCTCAAAATTCCCATTAATTGGAGCTTCCTTTTGTCTTAA
>NW_010142693.1:0-18733 GCF_000699245.1 Pterocles gutturalis | reverse complement strand
AACCATGGAGGTCTCCTGGCACCCTTCCTTGATTTCCTACCCGTTGGGATGCTCTGATCTTGAGCTTGGAAGAAGCACTCCTTTAACGCTAACCAACTATCTTCAGCCCCTTTACCTTCAAGTACCCTGTCCCACGGGATTTCCCCTAGCAATTGCTTGAAAAGGCCGAAGTTGGCCCTACTGAAGTCCAGGGTTGCTATTCTGCTCTGTATTCTGTTATGGCCAAATGAGATCCTGAACTCCACCTCCTCATGGTCACTGCAACCAAGGCTGCCCTCAACCTTCATCTCTTCAACCAGACCATCCTTATTCGTGAGAATAAGATCTAGCATTGCTCCTCTCCTAGTTGGCTCATCCACCATTTGCATCAGGAAGTTATCGTCAATGCACTGGAGAAACCTCCTGGACTGCGGATGGCTGGCTGAGGCAGCCTTCCAGCAAATATCAGGGTAGTTAAAATCCCCCACAATAACCAGGGCCTGTAATTGCGAGGCTGCTTCCAGCTGCCTGCAGAAGGCCTCATCGACTTCCCTAGTCCTGCTGGCCACACTATTTCTGATACAGGCCAGGATGTATTGAATGACACGTGCAGTTTTGTTTTGGTGGGTTTTTTTAGAGGAATCAGGAATATGTGACTTTATATGAACAACTTCTTCTACTATGTTCTCATACCCGAAGTTTACTAATTCTGTGCAGTTGAATATTATGGGCCTTTACCCCGGCTAGGTTTACTGGGAGTTCCTCCCCTTTCCAATAGAGGTAAAGCAGATGGAATTTTATTCTAAATGACCGTTTCATTTTATTTTATTTTAATTTTGTAGAAATAACTTTGGAAAAGCTGCAAATGTATTGTTGATCATTAACCATCATAGGTTTTTTTTCCTCATGATACAAGCCGATGAGAAGCTGCAGATCACCCTTTTTCATAGAAAATTTCTAAATTCAACTAATTACATTGAATACCAGCTCTAATTAGGCCTGGAAAAGGAAGCACTTTGGGAACGGAGTAAAAAGAAACCAGAATTATTTAACATAATCTGATACAGCTCTGTAAAGGGAACATAAGAACAGAGAGATGCTGCTATGGTAATACACATGCTAAACATGCATAATTTTAGCAAGTACGGTCATGAATTTCTGGAAGCAAAAGGTTACAGGCAGCAAAGGCAATCTGGTTTGCAATGTTTTTTTTCACTACTTTTAAATATTTTAGATTGCTTGACCTAAGAGATATGAGCATTACAAGTTTTAGTGTAATGAGCAACACAGGGCATCTGTGAAATCTACCTGCTTGGTTGCTCTTCATTTCTGGAGGTTCACCTTGTCTTTCTCTATAAGGAGGATGGCACAACATGGGCAACGATAGCCTGTGGGATTGCAGATGACAGATTTATGAAACAGTTTTGAATTGTATGTGGAAATCTAGTTCACCCTAATCTCGATAGTCTCACATGTAAACCAAGGGTTTTGAAAGATCACGTTTCCTCACTGGAAAAAGCTTTAAGAATTGATGAGGACATAGGAAAATATTATTGCAAAAACTTGGACTTCATATATGGACTTTTGTTTTCCTGCAGCCAAGCATGTTTTAGTAGAGGGCTGTTCATTAAAAAATGGACCTTTACATTGAGCAGATAGTTGATTCAGGGGGTCCACTTCTGGACTTGGAGTGAGGTGCATGTGTAGTTTGTTCAGACAGGCATTTGGGGCCTAATTAGGCTCCCACTTTCTTTGACTTCCTCCAGTTTCCTCCTGTATATGAATGCCATTGATTTGACATGAACAGAAAACTATTTTAGGCTTTTGTAATGATCATCAGATCTGAGGATCTTACATTTATTTGTACAGGAGAAGTAACATTAAGATGAAATCACTATAAATCTGGGCCTTTCTTGCTATTGAGTCACTTTTCCCTGTGTCTGGGTTCTTTCAGGCACCCAGAGCTTAAGACCAAGTGAGAGCTTTCAGAATTATGTGATCTCTACGTATTTGCTAGAGAGCCTCTAAAGTCCATGCAAAAAAATGTTTTTATTGAATTTTCCAACACTGGTAAGAAGCTACCTGTCTTCTAGATATTTAAATACAAAATTTTCTCATGTCAATGTCTGTTATGTTCTCTGAAGTATAATAATTAAGTGGGAAGTAACTTTCTAGGAATTTAGATCTTGTGAATCCAAGAAGACTATGTTTTTCAAAGACATATCAGTGACATAAAGAACTTTTTAATATTTATTTATATTTATATTTCTTGTTTATATTTTTAATATTTTAAAGGTTTAATTAAATTTTAATGACAAAATTCTATTTGAAAATTTATCTAAACATTTGAATTCTATTAAACAAAATGGTTCGTTGGTACTTGTTGCAAATATACGAAGATATTTTAGCTCTAATTCTTGTCTTTTTGTGACAGTAATAATCTCAGTAAGGACAAGAGACTGAATAGGCATAGAAATGTAACTAGCTTCAGTCCCTTGAAGCTGAAAGGTGTCACTCTGAGGGATGTAGTAGATGCTGATGGAAAAGATGAATCTGCATAATAAATAAGGAGTTTCCAAAAATGCCAAAACCAAGATTTATTTCTAACCATTTTCCCTTCAGAGTTTGTCTGATACATAAACTTAGATTACTTCCAAAAAATGGCAGGTTTTTTTTCTATATGCAATTTGGTAGAATAGTTACAGTTGCTACTCCTGTAAAAACTTCTTTAGTGAAATAACATCCTCTGGTAAAAAAACCCCAAAGAAACAAAACAGTTTTAATTATATTTCAGTAATGTGTACTAGCTAGTATGTTTTAAGTGATGCTGAAAGCCTGCAGTCCTGGCAACACAGATGGCTGAGTAGCTTTGTAATTCTCTTTTTTTTTCTTTTTTTTAATGAAGATGTCATATGTTTATTGATGACACAGTATCTAAGTGATACTGGTGCATCGTATCTACATATCTGTTGTTGTAAATCATTGCAGCAAATTAATCACCATAATAGTTCTTAATTTTTGAAGGTATTGTATGACAGGTTTTAAGATACGGAGCCAAATTCTGTTGCCTTTCCATATTGGCATGAACTGAAATTATTCACTTAGTCTAACTAAGATGGTATCAAATGTACTGCAAACAAAGTTAGACAAAATAAGGCCACAAAGAATTCTGTATCCACTTCAAAAATGCAGTTTATAAAGGCTGAATTAATGGGAATGCTTTATGTTTAGGAAAAATAGCTATTTTGCAAGTTATTAGTTAAAAGGTTGCTGTTTTTGGCATAGTTAAATTGTATACATCTGCTTAAAATTCTGTACTTAGCTTTTGGAGGTCTTTGTGAACAGAGTACAAATTTTTCAACACATTCATTATCCACAATTAGTCAAATTTCAGTGAATACTTATTAACACATTGAGGATTTGCAAATATTTGTAGATCTCAATTCATATTTTGAAATTATGAGTAATAATTCCTCATCTCAAAGTCAATTTTTAATTAGCCAGCATAATATGTATTTCCAATTATATTTTCAGAGCTACATTTTAAGGTGTAGAATTCAGCTGGAGTTTTACACACACAGAAAATACAAAATTGAATTTTTTACCTTGCTGCACCAGGAACATTTGCAACAGTAAAGCCTGACTGCCTGAATATTAGTAGTTACAAATATTTCATCAAATTTAAGTTTTGAATTTAAGTGAATAGTTATGGTAGTAGTTTCAGTATGACTGATGCCTTAGCAATTAGCATTCATCTCTTCATTGATACAGTCTCTGGTGGCATCTCAGAGTAACGCTAAACCACTTGCAGATCTTGGCCAATTTTCTTCATTTGTTTATTTTGTTCATTGTTTCAAGACCTAATTGTGTGAGAGCCCAATTTTATTTTTCACTGAAGATGTAAGTGAAATGAACTGCTGTGAACCAAAGACAGTGTTACTCCTGGCTGCTCAGGAAATGGTGTCTTCCCTTCTAGCCTTCCCACCTTAAGGAAAAGGCCTTCAAGAGCAAAGCAACATCTGAGTCGCTGCTCTCATCCCCCTTTCCCCTTGCTTTCTCCTTGGCTCCTGTGAAGAGTGTGTTGTCTCACTAGCACCCTTAGATATTTGACCCGATTGATAGGTCTGCTTTGTATTGTGTTTGTGTGTATATAGATAGATATTTATACAGATAGAAATTTATAAATATAGATATGGAAAAAAATAATTTGCTTTCTTGCATATATAACTTATTGGTGAGTAAATGAGCATATTTTAAGTAGGTAGGTTTTTGGTAACATTTCTTAGAATTTCAGAAATGAGCCTTTGTCATATTTAGTAATATGTAATGTGTGTGCACAAATGTGCACGTATGCTTAACATATAGAAATTATTTTAGTTAGGGAGTGAGTATTGTATCTTATCAGTTTCTTTACCCTTTTTGCAAAGGAAACATGAGCAATCGTGCCTCATCATGAAAGATTGTGCTGTCTAAAATTGTTATTGGTAGAGAGACTCATACAGTGATACTGCAAGTATAGCTGTGTTTGTTTTAATGTGATCAATAAATGGCACTTGTCTTTGGTAACTATTAGCATATAAACTATGCTGGAATTAAGTATGTTGCTTCTCTGCTAGTTAGGAAGTGGAGTATTACATGAAATGAAATATATAAAATAAATTTAAAAATACCTTATGATGTCAAGAAATGTCACTACTTAATTTTCTTTTGAAGATTTGTAAGGAGCTTAGAGTACTTATTTAACTCTTTGTAACTGTATTGAGCAACTAATAGAATAGACTGGGCAATTTCATTGCATTAATTAAATGTAATAATGGTACTCTTTATTCAAACAAGAGATAACATTTGAATCAATACATAGTTTTCTTACTTGCTATAAAAGAACAAATTGTATTTCCAGCAATTCCTCTCCTTAATAGCAATTCTATTGATGGATTCACCTTTTGACTAGGGGTGTTTCTGTGCATTTAATTAATGAACCAACACAGCCTTACACAGTCTTTTTTACAACTCTTTTAATAACTGTTCATGTAAATTAGAACAAAATGTCTTGTGCTCGTCTAACTTTTAAGTAAAAAAGACAAAACAAAACCAATGACAACAAAAGAAAAAAACAAACAAAAAGGCAACATAATTTTTGTACATCTCTTTCATTAATGCAAAAGCATTTTTCCATTCTTCAGATGTAAGTGGCTACAATAACTATATCAGGGAGCTCTGGACCGATAGCCGTGCTGCTCACCACTTCAGTGGGTGGTTCAACAGCAGCAATATGAGAAGACCTTTCTAACCTGGACGGAAGGGCAGCATACCCAGTCTAGAGTCTAGAGTTGAAGACAAAGATTTTTTTTTTTTTTTAATAGTTGAATTGCTTTTGATTTTGCTCACCAGAAAAAAAAAAAAAAAAAAAAAAAAAAAAAAAAAAAAAAAAAGTAAAGAACCAAGATTTTTGCAAGTGTTTTTTTTTTTCCTCTTGGTTTGGCATGTTTCTGTTCATATTCCCTTCATTTTTTGAGTTGCTTGTAAATGTCAGTGGCATAATTGGTGCAATTTTGGAGCACTCTGGATTCTGTTGGCATCTAACTGTGGGTTTTGGAAGAAGGGCAGCAGAGATACCAGCACACCTTGTAGAGAGTGAAAGTGGGTGGATTTGGCTTTGGTACTTGTAAATTAGCTGTGATTCAGTGCATATCTGGAATACCTTTTGGGTGGTGGGACTTTTTGCAACACAGTGCATGGTGGTTTAGATTGCAGATCCAGAAGTGGCAGAACCGGCAGTGCTTACATGGTTTCTCACTTACAGAAACAGCAGCTTTTCAGAGAGGTGCAAAATATAAAGCAAGATACACTGTTTTAAAGTGTTAAAGGTGGTAGAGGGTTAACACTTAAAATGTGTTAATACAGTGTGTGCATAACATGTTCATTGATTTTTGCAAGCTGTCATGTAAATGGTCAGGCATTTTCAAAGAATTTCTGTTGGGATTACATTTGCAAGGTCACCCAAAAGTACTGACTGGTGCGGTTCATTACTTGAAACATTTGTTGATAGTTAGCTATTTCCTAATGGGTCTCCTATACCTTGCATATACGTCTCGCAGAAAAATGTGGAGGCACTGATTAGTCTCATTGGTGGAGGATAGCAGTTTGCCAAAAACATAGTCAGTGATAGTAAAGGTATATGGGATAAACAATCTATGGCCTTTTTTTACATATAGCAGCTCTCAGCAATGTAGTTCATGCATTTTAACCATCAAGCCTAATGGCAGTTTGTAAAGTGAAGATGACAGCTAGTGATAACATTGAAAAAAGACAGCTGCAATCAAATATACAGTATAAAAGTTAAAAAGAGCTGCTTACACATATAGGTTAAAGTTTATGTTCTTAGATTAAGGAACAAGAATCACATTTAATGCTCAGTTTAGTGTCATTAGAAGTGAAAATAATCTTCATAAATACTTAGAAGTGAGGAGAACACATCTTGCTTGAAGAATTTAATAAAAATCATCAGACATCATTGGATGTATGTGGTATCTTTCAGAAATGTGAAAAGCTATGTTAGCATATCAGTAATACAGAGACGTGGCTGCTTAAACACTTGGACAAATAAAGATTATATGTGTGATTATTTTGCTTCTAACCCCAACTAATCAGTCACAGAGCGCTATGATACATCCAAAGGTCGGAACTCACTGCAAAATCTTCACTATTTAAACACGTATATCTCTGTATATATGTATATGTGTGTGTGTTTGAACTGATTCATTTCATTTGATACAAATACCTCAAAATCTGAATATGGATGTGTTTTGAAAATTGCCTCATGATGATTTTCTTTATTGTTTTTAATTTGCTTTTGAATCACTTTGTTGATGTCTTTGTTTTTATAGTCTTCTGAATGTGCATAGAAAGTCTGTGTTAATTAACAATCAGTTTGTCTAGCTGAATTCCAATTTTGTAGAATTAAAATTAATTCACCTTCAGTTTTTCATCTTTGTATCATTGTATGGTGTAAGCAAGCACACAAAATGTTAATACCTGGAATGTTTTTTGGCAGTAATAATTCACTCTCTGAAGCAGCATCTAAAATCTCAGTAAAAATTCATTCTGTAAAGTAATATCTAATCTCAACACTTAAACTTCTGCAATACTTACATCTCTGACAAGGCTTGCAGTGAAAATCAAAGCCAACTTTTGAGTGTTTTTCTCTGCTGCTCTCACTGTAATCCTAGGAACTCTAAATTACTTAGGAAAGTATAGAAACATTTCAAAGTTGTAAAGTTCTATGGAAAAATAATAGCTTGGGAAAGCTATTAAGCTTTACAAACTGATAGCAGGCAATAATTCCATCATTGGCTTATTTCTTAGCATTAGCATTATACTTGCTGCAGTTATTTCAATCTCCGTTGCTTAGTCTGCCAAGACTGTAATGCTCACTAATGATATGTAGTAATCCAGCAACATGCATCGTTTCAAGCAATGGCACTGCTTTCTCCCCTCCTTCCAACCAGGAGGGTGACTTGTGATATCTGTGAAATAGGAAACTACTTTTTTCCTTTTTTTCCTGTCCATGCAGTATTTTTTTTATTTTTTCTTTTTTCGAAGTTGAAATATACAGCAGGTTCCTGCATGTGTGATTGTTGCAGCAGAGCCTTAAACTACAGGAGTGCTGTGGGGAATGTCTTGACAGTGCAATACATTGAAAAGTAGGTGTACATCTGTTCCATTTTAAAATTAAAACCAGCCCACCTTAAAATGCTCACCTTAAATCAAGTGCATTCAAATAAACCAGCAGCTAAAGGGAAGATGAATTACATTAACTGTTTTTGTTTCCGAGACTATAAATATTTTTGGCTTTTCAAATACTTAAGTCGTGATGATAAATTTTCATACAGGTTGGCTGAGTGTTATGTCATTAAAGTCATCTGCATACTTTGTGTGAGGTCTGTGTGGTACAAGCCAATTATGACAGCAAAAAATATTGCAAAAATATAGCAAAGAGCATTAAGCTAATAAAAATAAGAACAGCTAGGGTGTGTTAATCTGACTGATTATTCGCTCTTCGTAGTGAATCTGGAAATCTCAAATATCCATCCAATTCTGTGTAAAGATTTTAAAAACCTTGTGAATGAAAACAGATATCTCATGCCTTACAGTTTTATCTTAAAGTGTTAATGCACTTCTGTAGAGAGAAAACTGAAATATTAAGTGATATTTACATTTACTGTAATATTTTTTTTTTACTAAGAGTGTAGTTCCCTACTTAATTCTTGAAGATAATTTAAACCACATTGAAGTATAGTAGACTTTTTAAAATTTTGTATTCATATTTTTTCTGTATCCTGCTTCTTCCCCTACCCCAATGAATAGTTCTGTCAAGATATTTGCCTTTAGCACTGGAAATTATTTTCTCATGACCACATCTAGCTTCATGGGGAAATGGGAAATGTCAATTTAGTTTTTCTTTCTATGTTTAAGTTAGTAGTCAGGCTTGCTTTGTTTAGTCCAAAAGTTCAGTCTGTGTTCTGGGTAGTTTCTTACAATGTATAAAACCTAGGAGGAGGCAAGTATCTGGATTTTATCCTTTCATGTAATATCTGCATGCCCAGTTATATGAACAAACACAATTCAGAAGCTTTCTTCATATCTTTGAGTATTACATTTGAGTATGGTTTGAACAGAAATAGTTAAAAAAGGATGAGTTTTTATGCACAGTGGTCTCCTTAGCTGTTACATAAATTAAAATGGAGAACTGTGTATTCCCAAAGTTTTTTCTCCATTCAAGACTGAACAGTGAATGGAGGAAAGATGTCCAAGACTTGAAATGCACTGGGAAAACAAAATAGAAATGAAGAAGAGAATTTTAAGAGTTCCATTTGCAGTGATCGAAATGTGACGGTCATGTCAATTTGACCTTTGTAAGTTGTTTTGTATTAATTAAAAATCCTTTCCATATTACTTTTATTACTCTAGTTGCCTGCTGTATGTTTTTCTACTTATTCCATTATAAGAAAGGCAGTATTTTTAATTTCCAAAACTATTATTTGGTTTCAAATTCTCTTGATTCTGCTGTGATGTTAGGGGGAGTCTGAATGTCACAGAAATATTGTTTCTGATGGCTAATTAGATATCCAAGTGATTTAACCTCTGTGTGTCATTGTCATTAAGCTGATGATCCTGATGAAGAATGCCTGACAATTAGTGATGTAGAAATACCAAAATAACATAGACATCTTTTATGTGGTTGCTAAATTGCTTGTTAGGCATTGCAAATATTAGAGGAGTAGCCAGCTTATTCCTCATTTCTCAATATTGTCAAAAACATACTTTCTTTTTGGTTCTTATGTTGGCCAGAGAATACTTCTTTTGTGGGTTGAGTAAAAACAGCAAAATACAGAAGTCATTCTAATTTTCTTAGTCCTGGTCTACACTGAATTAGCCTAAAGATCCTCCATCTAGATACAGTGTGAAACAACAAGAATCCTTTACATGGTAGATAATGGCTCAGCCTCATGTTGGCATTGTTTAGAACACTTTTCCCTGGATGCACCACTTCATCTTCAGAGTCAATGGCCAACTTTTTGCTGGCTTACTCAGTTTTCTGACGGCTTCGCAGACTTCTTCATCACTGTATGATGTTCCAGGCTTTTCATGTCCTGAAAGAGCCTTCTGTTTCCTCTGTCACTAGGGTGCCTGGAGGCCCCAGCTGTTGCCTTGTTTTCGTCCTGAAAAGTCTCTTAAGCCTTAGGTATTCTTTAAGATCTCCATCTGTAATCGAACTATTCTTCCAGTCCCATAGAAACTTAACTTCCTTAATAACCTGGGGTGTGGAACATTGTCAAAGGCTTTGCTGGAATACACATATATGACGTTCCCTGGGTCCCCTTTACATACCCCTCCTGACAGCATCACTGAACTCCAGCAGTTCACAGGCTGGATTTCCCTTGACTGTGAAGCCAGCCTGACTTCCCAGTTTATCCACGTGTCCAGTGATCTTACTCTTTGTTACAGACACTTCCATATTAAAAGGAACGAAAGTCAAATATGTTAGTCCATAGTTCCCAGGATCCTCTGTGGAGCCCTTTTTATGAGTTCTACACCGGCAACCCACCACCATGCTGGCTCACCTGCCAGTGGTTCTGTGCCAGCTATTTTTCAATTTCTCATTGGGATTCCTTCAGAAGTCTGAGCATGCCTACTGGCCCTGGCAACTTATTGCCATATAACTTACTAATATGGCATAATACTTTCTCTCTGCTTATTTCAAATTGATGCAACTCTTCTGATTTACCCACTACAAAGAACATGTCAGGTGTGGGAATCTCCTCAGCATCTTCATCAGTAAAGACCCGTGCAAAGATGAGTGTCTGCTATGGCCTAGTAATCCCTCAGTGCCCATCCATCAGCTTTGCTATCTGGCTTCCTGCTTCTTACGTACTTTTTACTACCAGTTTGTGCAACCTATGCAGGGTTGCAAATTCTCCTGATTTTTTTTTTCCAGACCTCTTAATTTACTGCTTAGATTTTAGCATTGGTCTTGAAGTAACTGAAAGTTTTGCCCTTGCTCCATTGCTCAGTGTTGTATGTGCTTGTCAAATGACATTGTAGGTTGTCCGATTTGCTTTCCTTATTTTTTGGGTTGTGTGGTTATTCAGAAGCATACTCAGTCTTAGCTCCATTTTGGGATGGGGTTTATTTCATTCAACTTGATACAGCTGTTTGAGATTATGGAATTGAATCACAAGAGGATTGCAAAGTAAGAAAGCTATTATAACAGGAAAGTAAGTAATTCATATGGAATTAACTTTTTGTACTAAGTTACTTTTTAACTATTTTGAAGTTTAGCTGTATTTGTTGGATATTCAAAATGGTTGTACTTTTAAGATATTCTAGTAGCTGTCAAGGCCACAATGTAATAGTCTCAGCTTCTTGGGTGAGATTTTATCAGTAGTTTTTGGAGATGAATCCTTATTTCCTCTCTCTTTCCTCTCACAGTAAGCTATCCATGTATTTTCATATTTTTAACATATATTTTGGGTTTATATTTAAAATATTACTTTTGGTGTGTTGCTACTGAGAAACTGCTGCTTTAGTCTGATCATTGGAAAAACTTACTGAATGGGATATAAATGCGGTTAGAACTAAGTCCACTTATGCACGTAATTCTGGTTCCTGTGAAACAAAAGCCTTGTCCAACCTTGTCAAACAAAGGCTGTGTAGAAGAACAAATTTTTGTGTTTGCCATGTGCATGCATTTCTGTTCCCTTCTCATTTTGCCATTGTTCAATTAAATGTTTAATCTGAATTTACCAGAGTTATGAAAGTTCTCTGATAAAATGCATATGCTTCCTCCTTTTAATTTTTTAAGTATATCTTCTTACGTATGTTGTAAATTGAAGATATATAGTTGTCTTGGGAAGCATGCATTAAATCCTTGTCTGTTTCCAAGTTTGATTACAAAGGTTTACAACACCTAACTATTCTCATCTGACTTCAGTAGCATTTGTGCATACTCAGATCTTTCAAATTATATGTCCTTTTTTAATCCTTCTATTAATACTTTATTTCTATTATTACTTTATTAAAAATACCTATAGATTTCAATATGGCTATATGGAAACAAAGCAGTAAAATGACAATTACTTCCTAGTGGAAATCAGTAGATAAAAGATCTATTTCCAGAACTGAAATGTCCATGATGCACATTTTGAATATTGTGATATAAACATAATGCATGGGGAGACTCTGGGATGTGTGGTGATAGAGCAGTTGCCTGGAACATTGCCTCACTCTGTGAAGGGAGACGTTTTACTGGGGTCTGATAGCACTGGTTTGGGTTACTGGGGGAAGGAGGAGCAGAGGCCAGAGTCTATCTTGTTGATGTGTTTTTCCTTCCTCCCTTCCCTCCCTCTGCTGGCTTGGATGTTTTCCTGCCTCTACAGCCCTGAATGTTTTCAATTGGTCTTTTGTACAGTCCTCCAAGGTAGAAGACAAAACTTAAGTTCCAGTCTCTATTCACTTGTGTTTCTCTGTTAGGATGGACGTGATCAAAATATCTATGTGGTTTGATTGAGGTGCCTCTAGAAGGCATTAGGCTACAAAACTACTCTTTACTGTTGCAAAAACTTTGGAATAGAATAACAATATGTTTTTTGAATGTAGTTTATGATATTGTGAAATGTCACACTTGCCTTGAGTTGTCTAGACTGGAAAAGAACAGCTGTAAAAAGAATGACAAATAGATGTTTTTCTTCTTTTTCTGTACTGAATCTATATTAAGGAGATGGAGCTCCTCTCAGCAGAGCTGATGAGTTGGCACTGAACTGAAATAAAAATCAATGTTTATAATAGGTAACTGTCCTAACATCAATACTAGTATTTCTTAATCTTCACTTAATGTTATAGTTATGAAATAATTTGCTGCAAGCAGTTCTGAACAATGTATGAAATAAAAAATCCCTGATCAATGCACAGAATGCATACAGGCAGCAAATGTGTTACTTATCTAAAATGTTCCTATCTGGTGTAGCCAGAAAATCCTAGTTCCAGTTGGGAGGGCGTGAGATCTGCATTAATTAATTAAATAAACAATCTCTCTTGCTGTTGCGAATGTTTTTTTAACTTCCTCAGACAATGCCCACTTAATGAGAAGATAAACAGCACTCATCTTAATTCAAATTTTAACAAGTATTTCACTAGTGCTTCAAATATTCTGATGTGGGCTAGCAATTTCAAGGAGATGTTACAAAATCTAATGATGTTACCTTTCTAAAAATTGGGACCCCCTTTACTTTTCCCCCTTACCCATCATGGAAAAATAGCTCAGTATATGGATAAGGGAATTATGTACCTCCTTGTTCTTCCCTGCTATCTTTATATCCCTGTTCCTTTTATTTTTAACAGTTATTTCTATTCCACCCTCCCAAGAAAACTTCAGGCTATTGCTCTTGATGTTCATGTGTGGATGATTCAGATGTATTCAGATTTAACAGATGACAATGCACTAATATCAGGTAGAGGTAGATGAGTCTCAGGTAGGATTCCTTACTGCTTTTGCTAGTTCTTTAGACAACGTAAAAATAATCTGAGAACTGTGCTCAGAGTTGTAAATTATATGTTTACTAACACATAGTGAAGTACGTTGTTCCAGTGTTACTATAGACTTTAAAATGTTCCTAAGTGGGACCTATGCCCAACTGCTTAAAAAGAAATGCATCCTGTACCTCCCCCATGTATCGTAGGCTGCCTAGTTCTGAATGCAGTACTTGACAGCAGAAGTTGGACCAGAAACCAATGCTATGCACTGTATAACGTGATAGACAAGGATGGTACACCACCTAAAGAGCTTCTCTTGTGTACAGTGACATAATTTCTACAGTTTATAATGCCTGTTTCATATAATGAGGGGTTTTTCACCACTGGTTTCTGTTGAATTCTAACCTTAACACATTTTGTCTTAAAAATACTAAAAAGTGCATTTTCTTTGTAATGGTGGTCACCATGTTCAGGAGGAAGAGTAAAACTGATTTCTGTTGTGTTGTCCATTTGCAATATATAAGTAACAAAAATAGTCAGCCCTCCCTCCCCCGATATTGTTCCAATTTGAAATTTTTTCAGTCACTTCCCAACTAAAGATATTAAATGAAAAAATTAGAAGCTTCAAAAAGAAGCTGAAGGAAAGGCTACTTGCAGTCTACAGTAAACATCGTGGCTGTTTGCAAAGTGTTGCTTATGAGCTGTCTAAAAATTCAGTTACTTTCTTTTTCCTTTGAAGAACGCTTTATGTCATTGGGGATAGGAAATGCACATTTAACATGCTTTGTAATCCAAGTTTTCTATTAAGTGCTGATATTTAGACTTTTGTCTAATTTGTATTATCCTTCACCTGTATGAAACGATAGCAGTTTTTCCAAATGTAGGGTAATACAAGACCAAGCATATTTAGTTTACCAGTTAATTAAACACTCAGATCCTATTGTATATTCTGAAAATTTAAGATTCTTCAGGCACTTGTACGAATGAGCCACTACAAACAGTATAAAGTAGCATTGAAATTGGAAGGGGTTTAGAGGAATTAAATTCTATTCTATTGGGTCCCTCCCCACCCCCAATTGATCAATATCAACAAAGGCTTTTTAAATGCTTTATCTTACTCTTTGACTAGCCTTTCTTTTCTCCCCTTGAGAGAGGGGTGGTGAGAGGGAGCCAAGAAACCTGACAACATGAAACATGTACTAGTTCTCTCTGAATGAAATAAATCACAATTAGACACATCATTACCTAAGCTACTTCAAATAAGATTAAGTCAAGAGTGGAAAACACTGATCACTTACCTTTAATTTATACAGCTGTTCATAGGGGCATGTTTTCTTTCAAAGATTTGCAAATGGTGTATGATGTGGTAGAGCCTATTTGAGGGCCAATAAATGTTATCAGCTTTGCTATGACAGTATCACCACTGTAAGAACAGGGTGTGTGCATTGTAAACAATTGCATATTAACATCCTGGTCTTGTTAATCACAAACTTCTCTGATACATGTGGCAGCCTCTACTAATTAACTCAGACACTAATTGGGTTAGATGAAATAAAGTAGACAGCAGTCACTCAAGCAGACTAGAACAGCCTGTTCTCTAATTCCTTTTGACAGAGGCGCAAAAAAGGAACCTGAAATATTGCAGACTGTCACTAGCTACCACTGTGTACTTAGCATGTTTTTTTGTAATGAGTATTTTAATATAAACTGAAACAAATGTTTGTCCTCCACGTATGGTTAACTCCTCCTCCTCCATCTGCGTTCTGCATGCACGTGACATGCATTTTGATGCCTGTGACCATGTAAAGCATTTGTCTGATTTTTTTTTTCATAGAAGCAATTCAGAAAGTCTGGGAGAAGACACATAAAAGTCTAAGCGCTTCCAAGCTTTGCAGCTATGTATCACTAGGTGGCATTTGCTGAAAACAGTACAGCAATTTCATTTTTACATCAGAATTTTGTGTGAAACGCTAGATACTAATGTCATATTTTAGACTCTGATTACCTGTTTTAAATCCTGATGCTTCTTTCAGCTTCATTTGTTATTAGTCAACAGTCTATCATTCAGGAAGTTTGTAGGCTCTTATTTTCCCTTTTTGATATACGCTGCTCTGACTGGCTCATGAATAAACCTTACTATCCTTGTTCCCGTGTCCTTTTAGTTTGCATTTGAAAAGAAATGGAAACCCAGATGGTAAAAATCTGAAGCTAAGGAAAGGCAAAGTCAGTCTAACAGTAAACATTTATCTACTGTTCCCTGAACAAAACAAAAATAATTGTGTAGCTTTCATAGAAGTTGTAAATATTAAAATTGTGGGTAATTTTATCTAGTTACATAGCCTTGACTTTCTTATTTTTAATCATTATTCTCTGTTACAATAATACTCCCATGGAGTACCTCTGGCATAGCTTACTCTGAGGTGGCCTACTGATCAACTAAATGCTGACCTGCCTTCCAAAGCTTCAAAAACACAAACAAACAAAATACCCCAAAACCCTACACCCTCCATGTACTGGCAAGCGAAGTTCACTGTTGGCCACAGCTCCTTTATTGCAGTTTTCCTTCTCACAGTGTGTGTAACAACTTCCCTGGTGAAAGCATAAAGGCATTTAAAGTTTTTCAAAACCATGTCTCTTACTTTGTGAGGACGGTTTTTTTTTTGTGACATTGCTGAAATACAGGATCTGCCAGTGCTACTGTTTTCTGGTACGTAACTTTTCCCACAGCAGTGACAGGAACATTTATAACGCTGGGGTTTGCTTCAAGCAGGCTTAGTAACAGCAGCCGAGGTAAGAGCACTTGCTTTCACTTTGAATTAGTTTCAGCAATTCTTGGATCATTGGTACAGAGGAGTAGCAATGTTTATTATGAGTTGTCACTAAATACTCTGTATACAAACCAGTTTTATTACTCCTTAACTGATGAGGATTTTCCCAGTGCTGGCTGTATGTTGGGGCTCGTGGAGGGACTGCTGCTGCCGTGCGACCTGCCTGGGCCTATCAATCTGCCCTAACCTTGCAGCCCTTCCTCTGAAAGGAGCAGCACATGAAAATACCTGTGTTCCCTGAGGAGGGAAAAAATCCCTGATATTGATTCCTTCTTTCTTCTGCTAACAATTCCCTTTTTCTTTGGGAAGGGACAAAAACAGGTTAAAAGTAAGACCATCTGAAACCACAGTTAATACAGTCAAGATTTATTTAATCTGTTTATCATGTCTAATCGCTCCTTCAAGCAAGTTAAAACTTTTTTCTTTTTTTTTTTAAATGTCAGTTAGGTTCTACCCTTTTGTCCAAGTCAGACCAACAACCAGAATTGGGCTGAGCAGCAAGTGTTATTTCCTTACTCCGAGCAGAGTGTAATCTTTCCTAAGGACCTTACAAGCCCTTTGTTGTCTTTGGGAAATGAAAGAGCCAAAGTAACCTTTATCATCTTTGGTGAAAATTGCAGCTTTGGGCTGTGGAGTTACAATAGGTATTATGTATAATAATAATAATAGGAGGAGTACTAGTAAATCTATATGGCAAAAGACATACCTGTTGATTTTATGCTACATAACACCTTATGATGTACCAGCAGCATTTAACTTGTGCTTCCCTAATCTGTAAATAGGAACAGAAATAAAAAATTCAAAATGATCCACCGAAGTAGAAACAGTAAGGTATTTGCCCCAAGTATACACATTTGACAAGATTAAGTTGGTATCTATCGACTCCTCCTGCTGCTTTTCTTTCACATGTTCACATTGGTAACCTTTTCCAAATTATTTGTGACTTTTTGAGGAATTTAGAATAGTTTACAGCACTAAGCAGACTTATCCTGCAAATCCATTTTCTTGCTTTTAACAAAAAATGCTCTTAGATCATCTTTATTAGTATTTTTTCGAGGTACTGAATGTACTAGCAACATGATTTCATTGGTGCCTGGCTCCTGAAAAGTTGATAATATAGTTAAATCATATGAGATTCTGCAAGTTACAGCAAACTGCAGTGGTTTCAGCTGGTGTGGCACTTCTAACTATCATGAGGTTTTGTGAAGGCAAGCATGTTACCTAATTTTAAGGTGTAATATATAATCTACCGTGTTCAGAAAATACTATTATAATGATGATGTGATACTAAAATAGCATGTGCTTCTGTTAATATGTTATTAAGCCTACTTTTCATTTGTCAATATATGTATATGACATTGAAAAATAGAGAATAAGAGGGACACTGGTCATACACAGCTGAATATCCAAATGAATAATTAGATATTTCCATGTAAAGCTAACTCAAGTCGTAAATTGAAGTCCTTCCCTTTTGAGCACCAACTTCTCAGGCAAAGATAGGTTTGTTCTTCAATTTTGAGAAATTATTTTTTCTGCAGAGAAACATGATGTATTGAAACATTGTAGCTTTTTAGGTTGCATTTTAGGAGTTATTTCCCTTTGTGAAAAAATTCCTGGATCCAAAGTAGTTGCTGGTTAGAAAAGAACAAAAGAAAACCAACAGACAGAACCAGTAGAGCTTGTGTTTGCAAAGCTTTCAATAGCTAGAAGACTAGGGTATTTTTGGTAGAGTGTGGTTCAAAACTGGTTTGAGTCCTTATTGTTGAAAGCCTAAGGCAGGGGTGGGTCACTAACATTTGAGGCCGGTGTCCTGACGGTCAGTGTGGTGTTACATGAGATGGGAGAGGAAAGCGCTGCTACTCCATTACCATGCTCTTACCCTGCTGATGACAAGACACACAAAATCGGAGCCCTCTTCCAAAGAGTACTTACCTCCTATATAAAATCAGAAGGAAGGAAGTCTTGGGAAGATTTCCAGGGGGAAAAAAAAAAAAAAAAAAGCATTTTTTTCTGTCCATTGATCCTTTCTCTACTTGTTCTGCAACCTGTGAAGCTAAGTCATTATCTACTCCGCTTAACAGCCAGACAGCAAGAAGACAACAACTGGCCCATGGGGCTTTTCAGGAAGGTTATTGCCTATTAGCAGTTCTGCTCCTTCCTCCTCAGTCAAATCCATAGATACAGAGAAGTACAATCAGTTCCCAAAGTGTGTTTGCATGGTAGTCCAAAGAAGGACTAGGCCAACTGCTAGGAATATCATTACCAGTGTATGAATTGGAGCTGGATATTCCATGTTGTGTATACTTAAAATGCTCTGGAAATGTGAACTAAAATTCTGTTTTGGTTTTTTTGTGTGTGTGTTTGGTTTTTTTTTTAAATTCCATTGGAATTTTGCTCCTGCTTTTGTGTTGGGAGTTACACCTGCTGCAATTTATTTAGGTGAAAGGGTTGAGAAATGGTGTAAGGGGGTAGTTTTAACAAACATGCAACAAGTTACATGAATTTGTTTAAACATGGATCTATGTGTACATTTCACAGCTGCCAGTTATTGTTTTAGAGATCATATGTATGTAGCTTGTTTGTCTTGTCCTGGTATTTTTGGATACTAGTCAAATCTTTTTTGTCAAATTTTTTTTTTTTTTTTTTTTTTTTTTTCTGGAAGTGGCTAGTGGCCTGGGGAGGCAGATCCCACTGCTGCACATGCTTGAGTGGTCCTCTTGTTCAAATCCACTGCTTCCCTGCGCATGATCTTCTAGCTACCACATACCACAACCAATGCTTCATCCTTTTTTCTCTGCAGAAAGAAAGTGTTGATGTCTCTGCCTTTTCCCATCCCACTTCTACTTCTCCATATGTCTTTCTCTTGTTTTACTTCCAAAATCAGGGAAAAAATT
>NW_010142692.1:0-44631 GCF_000699245.1 Pterocles gutturalis | reverse complement strand
CGCGCTCGGGCCTTCGGGCCTGGCGCCTGTGCTGAGGTAACTTTCCGTTAGAAATGTGTGAGGTTGTTCAGCGTCGTGCCCGGCGAGAGGAAAAAGATGCGTTTGTCCCCGCATTGAGGTTACTTGTGAGGAAAAAACTTGTGATCGTGCCACAGAGTCCCCCTAGTTTGATATTTAAGGGTTAATCGTGTAATGTCTGTAGATAGGCTGAGGACATGTTGGTGAAAATTGTGTTTTTTCCTTTTTCTAGAGAGCTGTTGTGCGTATGGATGAGCGCAGGGAAGAGCAGATCGTGCAGCTGTTGAATACTGTCCAAACTAAAAATGAGAAGGAGCAGGAAGCCATGTCCTGGTGGTCTGGGGATGAAGAAGGGTAAGGAGAAACAATTACTCATGCTTTTGTTCACTTTGGGTTAAACAAACTCCCTACAAACTGGTAGGAAGATACATCAGGAAATATTTATGTTTAGTGAGTGAATTAGGTGAACAAATACACTCGGTTTTCTCTGCGTGGATTGTCACACTGAAACAGTTATAACTGTTGTTGTAGAACTCTCTCCCAGATTATTGTTGAGTTTGGGCTGTTAAATTTTTACTTAAAATTATAAAATCCTGTAATCGGTCTCCAGGCCTACTAGAGCAGATATATGGAATTTTTAAGCTCCTCTCGCCGCTGGAATTACTCCTCCAGAGGTGGCATTTGACTTCTTTTTTCAGTTAATGTGCAGTCCTGGAATGTTTTCTTGGCCTTTGTGAAATAGGGGCCGTTCTTAACACTTGAAGGATTTCAGGTAGCAGTGAAATGGGCAGTCAGCTGTGTTACTCTGCGTCCACTGAAACGAGGTGTTTGGGTCTCTCTTTGGTGAATGATCCAGTTGCAGGGCTGTGGTTCCGACAGCAGGTTAAGCAGAAGTTCTCTGGAGATGTTTTGTTGCTTTGTTAGCTTCATTTGATACAGAATAACGTGTTACATTTCTAGATGCTGATGTAAATTTTTTGATGGCTGGTGATTTTCAGACTTTAATTGTTTTAATGACGTACACTGTATTCTCATCGGCTTACGGTCAAATAACGTGTGGATGTCATGTCTCAAAAATGGATTTAAGGTTTGCCTTGAATGGTTCAGTGTGCTCTTTACAGTGGGCAGGTGCATCTTGGAGAATCTTTGTAGTTTCTGTTTTCTGCACTTATTTCAGACCTACTCCAGAACAGCCTGCGAAAGTGAAACCAGAGGCTGAGAAAGCTCCTTTAAGACAGAGACCAGCCTTGGAAAAAACATTTCTTGATCAGGATGTGGAATATCTCTTTGAAAAAAATGAGCAAGATACTGATTTAGATAAGCAACTTAAAGAAGATTTAAGAAAGAAGAAATCTGATCCTAGATATATTGAAATGCAGGTACTTTTCCATGTGTTAAGTAGAAAGCTTTTGACTGGATTTTATTTTTTTTTTTAATTAAACTAACCAGAAAACATAACTTCTTGCAATTCACTTAGTGGGAAGTTGTCACGGTGTTACTCTGGCCAGAAGTTATCTTCGGATTTTACAGAATGCATACCTATCAGTGATTAAAAAAAAAGACTTTCAGTGACAATTTCTGATGGCATAAAATCTAAAATTTTAAGCTTACACATTGTTTAGTTGGGTGGGATTTTCTGTTTGTTTTTTAATGGGTTGTATCCCTGCATTTATGTCTAAAACTGAAAGCACAAAAATGGGCTCTGAAGGAATTGCCTCTTTGTATTGTTCTGTCTAATAGCCGTATATAAAGTTGTCAGATAAAACAGTCTTGCCATGGACAGGTGGTTCTCCCTTTGATCCAAGGCCCTGCTCTTGCAGCTGTACATACATAACTCTTCATGTACTGGACTGTTGGTTTTAAATAGTTTTGCTAAATTTAGTGAAACTGAAAATCTGCATGGAATTAAACTTATTTCTAGTGGGCCTGTGTTTATGTAAGTATTAGCCTCACGGTTAGTCATGTTATTTGTCAGTTTAGCTTAGATCACAGATGAAGTCTGTTATATTACTTCAGTGTTGAAAAGGTGTTTAAAGATATGTACTGTTACTTTCTTTTTCCCCAGAGATTCCGAGAGAAACTCCCTTCGTATGGGATGAGACAGGTAAATGTGTATTTAGTCTGAAAGAATGTGTGTTACTGTTGCTGTGTTGTAAAACAGGAGAAAACAGCTGTGTCACATGTATATAAAATTGCGGCCATTTGCTGAACGTTTGCCCAGTTCAGAATTTAATATAATGAAGATCAAACCTTTTTCTTTTTTAATTGCAGACTTTATGGCTGTACTGCTGGCTGTTACTGCTGTTAATTTCTCAATCAGAATATAGAATCAGTGATGCTATGGATGGGTTGTTATTAATTGGTGTTAATTCTTCATTTGATGTTAACTATATGAAATAGATATTAGGAGTATTCGGTTGTGTTTTCTTTTGCAGGCTCAGTGAATGAGTGAGCTTCCGTTCTAAAGTTAATGTGCTTGTCATAACAAGGTCCCTTGTGTTAGTGTTTGTCTCTTAGAACGGTTGTACTCCCCTTTACAGCCCTTTGGACTGGGAGGCAGAGGCTGGGAGTATGAGAAATCTGTCACTGTTGGTATAAGAAACGTTAAACTGTTACACTGAACAGTTAGTAGAGTCTTGCCATCCAACAGAAAACGCTTGCTTTGTGGGAGGGGAGAAAGGTTAAAAATGTTATTTCAGGCTTTCGTTTTAGTTATTTTATGTTGTTTTTATATAGGATCTTACATATTTAAAGCTAGTATTCAGATTTTATATACTCTAAACCTTAGACATGTGAAGTGCAAATGTGCAGAAATCACTTCTGTGTGGTTTAAACTTTTTTTTTTAGTCTTGTGAGAAATAAACAAACATCTGTTTCTTTAGTTGCTATGACACTTTCTTCTAAGTTCACCTCACAGCAGCAGAGAATTGTCAAAATCCTAACATCTGTTTTGAAAAATAATACAATAAATGTTTTCTCTGTTTGGGAACAGGAACTTGTAAACCTTATAAACAATAACCGAGTGACAGTGATAAGTGGTGAAACTGGTTGTGGGAAGACAACCCAAGTTACACAGTTCATCTTGGATGATTACATAGGGCGAGGGAAAGGCTCGACGTGCAGGATTGTCTGTACTCAGCCTAGGAGGATCAGTGCTATCTCGGTAAGTGCCATTTTGACAAAATTAGTAACTTCTTGTGGTTTTTTTTCTTTTCTGTTTTTTCTCTGATGAAAAATTATCGCCTTACTCAGAATGACTGAATGAAAATATGTTTCTTACTGGGCCTGGAATCCGTGGGCAAGTTTCTGAACCAAGTGTACAATTTGCTAGGTTATTTGAAGTTAAGATCTGAAAAAATTCCAGATGACCAGACAGGTACTGTGCACCTCTCAAAGAAACTGCTCATGCTAAATTTAAAGCTCAAACATTCAGCCTGTGGTGGACAGTGAAGATGGCTTTTTGTGTGCTTGTTTTTGGTTGTCTCAGATTCTACTGCAAATAACAATTTTGTCAGTATACACTAATTTGAAGCCTTGCTCTTCTCTGAATTTAATCACGGTTTATATCTGTGATTTGAATGGATTTGGGCGGCACAAATGTGACCTAAGGTAAACACTAATGGTGTGTAAGGTCCTGTAGAGGCATATTAATGAACAGGAAAGAATTTGGCTTTTAAGTGCACAGTAATTATTCTTCTTGATAGTTAAGTATCAAATGATTATAGAACTTCCCGTGAGGAAAAGCTCACCCTGCTGAAAGGGCAAGTGTATTGCGAATGCCTCAATGGTTCTGGTCCTTCAAAATAATGTGATGGGTGGAAAACCTGTTCTTGGGTTGCTGACAGGAAACACTGTTCTCGGTGGAGGAGAAGTGATTTTCAAGGTGTTTCTTTCTTGTTTACATAACATTCCTGCTGATGAGTAGCTAAATTGTAGACCAGCCTTGTGGAATTTAATTTTTTTTTTTAATGCACTATTTTGATTTTTTTTTTCTCTTTCTAAGGTGGCTGAGAGAGTTGCCACTGAGAGGGCGGAAGCATGTGGTAGTGGCAATAGTACAGGGTACCAAATTCGTCTGCAGAGGTAAGGGAGGCTCCCTTGGCAGTGTTTGGTGCATTCATGTACAGTAATATCTATTGTTATTCAAGCAAGAAAATTTGGAAAGTATTTCTTAACATAAGTGACTGCTTTCATTCTGGTATTTTATCCAAAAGGAATTCCAGTGAATAGCTGGTGTAGGGAGTAAGGTTTCTGAAATTTAGCAAAAAGTTTGAGTGCGATTATTGTGTTTTATGCCACGTGTAACAATGGCTAGCACCAAGTTGTATTTGTCTAGTAAGTCCTTTTTTCAGCTCTTCTAAAAGGTTCTGCTATAGATAGAGATAAAACCTATGTTCCTAATCCCTGGATTTCAAGGAAAAATGGAAATGCTAAAGCAAAGAGGGCTATAAGCCATGGTTCTGGGGAAAATTATGTATTTGCTACTCTTGTCTATTGAGAATCCCACTGGGATCAGGTAATAAAGTTAGGTGCACTCACAAGAGTTCATAGACCTAGTGCCATAGAGCAAAAGCTATTACGTGTGGAGTCATCTGTAATTTAAAATAAATATCTGAAATGTGACCAGCAGATAATGGAATCTCAATTGTTAGTGAGAGGTGACAGTTTAGTCCTTTCAGCATTTTGATTTTTATAGAATCTCATTCGTGTTTTTCTTTACTGTTCAATCAAGAAAGTTACACTGCTGTATATTTAGCGTCATCTGTGCTGAGCTTACGTAGCTACAAGAATTTGGGGTCAGGAGATCAACATGCAAATGATGAGAAATGATGTCTGGGAAGTCAGGGCTTTGTCAAATTACAAGTAGTTCATTCCCCATCAGCGAAATGCTGCAACTGTGGCCTAATTCCTTTCTGACAATTGAACTGTAAGTGAGCAAGTTAGAGAATGAGGCATATTTCATAATGTCTGTAATGACTATCTGCGTTTTGATTTTAAGTTTTTGAAGTACTTTGTAAAGTACAGAAGAGAATTGAGGAATTCTTAATGTCTCTCTTTCAGCCGGTTACCAAGGAAACAAGGTTCAATTTTGTACTGTACCACAGGCATTGTCCTGCAGTGGCTCCAGTCAGATAAGTAAGTTTTCCTATTTAATAAGAAACCGAATACAATTATGAAATGACCTGATTACTGAGCTGTTTCTACAATCTCTGCTCTGGTTTTTTAATTTTGCTGAAAACAAATGTTTAACTTCCTGCTCTCTCATTTAGGCACTTGTCCAGCATTAGCCATGTAGTCCTTGATGAAATTCATGAAAGAAATCTTCAGTCAGATGTTTTAATGAGCATTATTAAAGATCTTCTGAATATTCGCTTGGATCTGAAAGTAATACTAATGAGTGCTACTTTAAATGCAGAGAAGTTTTCGGAGTATTTTGGTAGGTAAAATGCTTCCTATGAAAGTTCCCCTGAAGTAATTTAGGCTTCTGTGGTGTAATGCAGTTCCCAGATTTTAGGATTCATTTTATCAAAAGAGGTAATGACTTCAATTTTACAAATAGTTGCCAGCTGATGGAGATGCTTGTTCCCTTAATTCTATCTCATCAGGAGCATATGTTGCTTTGGGATTTGCTATTCAGACATATTGTGGAAACAGTGTCTCCAGAATGTTTTCATGTTAAATATTTACTAATATTTACCATATTTGAGAAGTTGCGGTGTGAGTGGGCAACCGGATTGAAGCCTTTAGTTGTGCAGTGTTCCAGCTGTATCCTGTAGCTGGAACCAGAATAACACGTTGGAGAACAATATACTGCTCAGTACCTGTGCTTTTGTTATTCAGCAACTTTATTTGGAATTGAATTTGGCATCTTCTGTGAGAATTGAAAAATAAACAAACAAAAAGCTCTATAGGCTTGGCAGCTATATTGCAAAAATAGTGGAGCGTTAATTGCCTCTATTAGTTCAGTACAGTATTTTATTTGCTGTTTAGAAGCTGATTTATGCCTTCCTCCACAGATAATTGTCCAATGATTCACATACCTGGGTTCACTTTCCCTGTGGTGGAATATCTTCTCGAAGATGTAATTGAGAAGCTGAGGTAAGTGTATTTCTTGAATCCCATTATCGATAGTATTTTGGGGTTTTTTTGCATAGTATGTCTTTTCAAATATTATCTTGGTATAACACCTGTGGAAAAATTAGTTATGTTTTTCAACAGGAAGCCCTTGAAGGGATGTTTAGTAGCTTTTACAGTAACTAAAAATGGCACATAACAATCTGGAAATGTTGGCTTGAGGAAGAAAAAGCCTTCTCTCTTTTGTTCTTTTGGTGCGGTGGATTTTCAGGCTACTAAATCAATCTGGTCTTTCTGTTTGTTCAAACTTTCCCACTCATTCTTATGCTTACTAGAGAGGGTACCTGTTTTTATAAGTAAGGTTTCTTACAGCAAAGAAATTTAAGAATCTTATTTACATCGTATAGCTAAAGCACTACAATATTGGAAAATTGTTATGCAGCTGGCTTTAAATGACTTTAGTTTCAAAATATAATCATGTTTGTTATTTAAATTTAAAGGTATGTCCCAGAAAACACAGACCGTCGTCCACGCTGGAAGAAAGGCTTCATGCAAGGACATGTAAGCAGACCAGAAAAAGAAGAAAAAGAGGAGATCTACAGGGAACGATGGCCAGACTATTTAAGGCAGCTGCGGGGCAGGTTGTTTTCAAGTTACTCTTTCACCTTAAATTTTTAGACACTTCTTAACTGAGAAACCTAAATTAGTGCTGTATTATATTATTGTGCTTTTATTAATGGTGGGATGGTTGCTGCTGTGGAAAGCAAGAATGATGGAATTGCCAGTACAGCTGGCTGGCAACTGTTGAAGTGCTTTGGAATTATCACAGGGAATCGGCTTCCTTTGTATGTAGCAGGACTTACAGCTGTCAAGTCGCTTGCTGTTGATGTTGGTATTGTCCGTTACAGTCTTCCAACGTGATGTCCGGCTTCTTGAGTGTTGGTCATTAGTTCTCTTCTGATGAGTTCTCTTCTTCGGTCTTCTTCTTTGAGAGAGATCTCTCAGTATTGTAGTCACATAATCAACATAATACAAAATATGCTGGGTTTAAAACAAGCAAACAACAAAAACCCAAACAAACCCCCCAGCAAAACAAAAAGAACTCCTCGCAGCTTTTTCCTCAGGATAGTTTAATATTCCTCTGTAGTGGGTTAAAACCAAGCTCAATTTTGTCTCTGGAGCACCTAGTAGAGATTGTCCCCTTGAAACATTCTTTTGATTGCCAGCGTTTGACTGCTTTGGTAACCTGGATGAGCTGATTAATTGGGTAGCCTGGCTGATTTATTTCAGGACCAGCATATTCCCGTTTTTCTCCTGTCTTTTTTGTCCTTTGCATTTTGGAACTGTCTATTTATCCAGCTGGGTAACACTAATGAATATAGGTGGCTCAGTTTTTATCTCCCTTTTCTAAGGGAAAAGTCCTCAACACGGTATCTCTGTCTGCTGTATTCTGTGCTCTTCTCATCCCATTTGTGCTCCTCCTTCCCTTTCCCACCACGTCTTTTGAGTCAATTGGCAATTCTTTCCATAGTGTTAGCTTTCATGAAGGCAGAGGGCTGAAGAGATGAGATGCCTCCCATGCTCACTGTGAGCGGGGGATAAATTGGAGGGTAAGCTCAGATTGTTTAGGTCCTGGATAATTCATGAAGAGGAGGGAGATGATGTCAATGCTTCAGATGCAGTTTAGTCATATCGTGGTAATTCTTAAACTTACAATTCAAAATTGATGATAATTGCGCTCAACTAAATCTCAAGAGTACATTGGAGGTTCAGTAATTGAACAGATGAAGAAATAAGTTGAACAGTAGTAGTTAGCTAGATGTATGATTGCAGAGCCTTGTAACAGAAACACGAGTGCGTGACTTACCGGTGTGCGTGCTTACAATGCCTGCAGGTATTCAGCAAGTACCATAGATGCCTTGGAAATGATGGATGATGACAAGGTGGACCTTGACCTTATAGCAGCACTTATCAGACACATCGTTCTGGAAGAAGAGGTACACTTCTGTCTCCTGTCCTCACTTTTTAACGGTGTGACTGAGTTGTCGTCAGAGGCTGGTGGGAGGAGTGTCAGAGCTGATCGTTACTTTGCTTTCTTATACAGATACAAAGAAGGAGGATTTTTTTGTTTTGCTCTTCTGAGAAGTGATTAGCAGCTTTAAGTATCTAATTACTATTTAAGCACTGAGTTTAGAATGTGGTTAGAGTGTTCATTGAAATGATGGGATAGTCTCCATCTTTAAAGGGGAGCACACATCTAAGCATTTTCTTGGGTGGGGATTGGGGATATTAACAAGAGCTATGTGCATAAAAAGGTTGGCAAACTTACATTTGATATGCTCATTTATGGTCTCTTCTGAGCAAGGGGGGAAAAAGAGCCTGAATTCTTTCACTGACACTAGGGATTGGTAAATAAAACAGGATAGATATCTGCAGGTTTGGGTGCCATTTGGATTCAGATTGCTGCACTTTTTTTCTTTTGGATAAGCTTTTAAATAAGCCTTCAAATAAATTATACCACAAGTAGTTATTTGATGGAAAGTACTATACTTGTAAATAAAATTTTAACTTCTAGTTCTTTGTGTGACTGCATGTTTGGCAAAGGTAGTAGTCTTTGTAGTGTGTAGAAGTTGTGTTTTGTGAAAGCCATAGAGAACCCTCTGAAAACCTGTTTAGTGTACAGCTGAATCTGTCCTGAATTCCACAGCAATGGGAGGGAAAGGGGGCAAGCAATTCTTAGAGTTCATGTTCACGGCCTCACGTCCACACTGTGCAGTTGGCTTTAATGTTTTTTCTACCTGAGCAATCTAAATCTGACTGAGATGATGTGAAGACTGAATTTTTGTACCGCCTGGCAAAAGTCCAGTCACAATTACCAAATGCACAGCTAGGAGACTCTTCCTACTTTCAGCTGTTGAGATTAGTAGTTAATTTTCAGCTGCATTAATATTTGTCCCCAAATGTGCCTTACCTTGTTATTTAGTAATAACATTATTGGAATATTAATAACAGAAGGATGTGCCTGAAGCAGTGACAAACTTGAAGTAAGAATAACTTCTGTTACCGTAGGTATAATGTATGTAGATTGTCATGACCTGAAGGTATATGTTTGTTTCTGTGTTCAGAAACATCTGTGGAAGAGCTGGCACCTTGGCTGATTTCCTAAAGAGAATTTTGGTTATTAAAAATATTAAATCGTTCAGAGTTTCAGTTGATGGATCATTCAAGCTGTGGATATTGAGGATGAGTTGCTGTTTCATATTTCGTTCTTCCTGTGTTGAAAATTGTACATCAGCTTCTCTCTGTTTCAACAATTTACAGCTCAAATTCTTTTAGTGTTGACATGGTGGTGTTTAAAACACTGCAGGGGAAAAATGTTTAAAATAAAAATTTTATTTATTGTGTTCAGATAAATAGATGAACCTAACTCTCTTGTAGAAAAAAATCTTATAAACTTTGTTCCAAATTTGAGTCAATGAGGTTTCAAATATCACCTATCCAACATGTACGTGTTAGTGCGCAAGTAGCTGGTTCTTTGCATAGCACAGAATGTATTCTAACCTCTTTCCCCTTCCCTCCTTCTCTTGTATTTAGGATGGTGCAATTCTAGTGTTTCTTCCAGGCTGGGACAACATTAGCACTTTGCATGATCTCTTGATGTCACAAGTCATGTTTAAGTCAGGTAAAACCAAAGTTTTTACATGGGAATTCTAGCAGTAGCATTAGTGGCAAACTCTTAATTTTTGCATGTGATTGCTGGTATTGCATTGGATTTATTCTTTTTTCTCATCTCTCCTCTCAAAATGACAGAGGCATGTTCAAGGTTTTTTGCATTTCTATGGTATCTCACTGCTGCTAACTCATTTTCCTCGGTGTAGGAGAGGACAATCTGAAAAAGAATCTCAGACCTCCATCTTTTTCCTTTTGTCCTTTCTTGTGGCTATGATAACTTCCATTAATAACTAAACTTTTTTTCATTCTGTGTTCATTTCCTCTTTTCTTGATTCTTCAGCAGCTTCTGTCTACTGCTTTGCTGATAGTTCTTTCAAATCCTGTTTATTCCTAGAAGCTTTTTTAATAGGACACTAAAGTACTCTATGCCTCTCTGACACACTTTAATTTGTCTGGTTTGCATAACTTGTATTCCAATCTAACTCGTCTAACTGTGCTCTTGACTATTCAGATAGTTGTCTTGTGGTTCATATTGTGTACGTAGATAAAGAATTGAAATTTATTGAAAATTTGAGTGTGTCAGTTTATTTATTAAACCTGAGCAGTTACTAAATAACTTGAGAATTTTAAAATGAAATATAAATTACAGTACATAACTGTATATTTTCTTAAACTTGTCAAGTTGTCATAATGTAATGAAAAAAAATTCCTTTATGCCTTTTTACTTTAGAATTTGCCATTATGATACACATACCTGTAAATTCAGAATAAGAAACGTTAGACTTACTCGCAGCATGTTTTCTCTGTTCTGCATACTTGATTTTCCAGTAGAATTAAGATTTCTGTGCTTACACCGTATCTTTTACTGATCTTTAATTTTCAGATAGGTTTATTATCATACCTTTACATTCATTGATGCCTACTGTTAACCAGACTCAGGTATGCTTTTATTTTGTTGTTATGCAATAAAGTAACGTTTCACAACTACAAAAAAAATAAACATACGTTTGTTTTTGGCAAACATATAAATGGGCCATGGATAATTACAGGTTTTTAAGAAGACCCCGCCAGGAGTAAGAAAAATCGTGATTGCTACCAACATTGCAGAGACTAGGTAAATAGCTAGCTACACAGACTGAAAAAAGCTATATATTTAACAGAATAAATGAAAGTGTAATCTAAAGTATAAACCTGTTTAATATTTCCAAAATATGTGGGTTTGTATTTGTACCATTCGTTTACAACACTTTAGCTTTAGGAATGTTTGTAGACTAAATGGGAGTTTTCCTTTGTTTTAAACAATTAAAATGTGGATGTTACTGTAAAGACTCACCTTTAGATTTACATGATAAATCTGAGCTGCCTGTCCTCTCTGCAGGGTTCATAACCCCATCAAGCTCTTTGTTGAACTGCTTAGTAATGTAGTTCTTAGTGAAATTCCAAACATATTTTTTTATTGTGGAGGGGGTAAAGAGAGGCTAGACCCCTTTAAAGTCCTGGGTCAAGCTTGCAGAGATGAAGAGTTGCATTTTTTTCTCTCTCTTTTTTTTTTTTAAACAGCATTACAATAGATGACGTCGTGTTTGTTATAGATGGTGGAAAAATAAAGGAAACTCACTTTGACACACAGAACAACATCAGCACCATGGCAGCAGAGTGGGTTAGTAAAGCTAATGCCAAGCAGAGGAAAGGTCGAGCAGGAAGGTAAGAATAATGGGGATAGTTAGAAAAGTTTTGTGATGTGAAGTTTCCATCAGTTTTGGAGCATGTATGCTGGAGAAACTACTTGGTACTACTACTTCTTGTAGAAGAATAAGTCCCACTTTTTTTTTTTTTTTTAATTTTTGGTGGTGGCGTTTGTCCTCACACCTGATTTATGAGATTACGATACATTAAAATGAAAATTGCGTACAAGTTAATGCCACTTAGCTATATACCAATTTTTAAAAAATTTCTCTCCCCATCAAAATACCTTGTGGAATATTGTGTCTTGTTCAGACTTACAGTTCTTCTCTGGTCTCTTCAGTACTCCTGAGCGGTTGGTAGGAGGTTTCTGTGTTCTGCATGCCTTTTTTCCTGTTGATGGGTCTGTGTTTCAGAAAGCTGAAATGGCTTTTACAATTGAATACCTTTCAGTTTTAATTCCTTGAGGTGTTCTGGAAAGCTGTTTATAAACAAACACAATCCTATTGTCAGTGTCATAGAAAAAAAATACAACTGCTTATTTAAATAATTCCAGAGTTCAGCCAGGCCACTGTTACCATCTATACAATGGACTGCGTGCTAGCCTTCTAGATGATTATCAGTTACCAGAGATCTTGAGGACACCTTTGGAAGAACTCTGCTTACAAATCAAGGTAAACATATGAATATTCAAATATATTATTTACTTTTCCAGCAGAATAAGGCATTGAGAGACTAAGGTAATGCAACTGTGAGCCTAAGTACAATGTTTTTGTCTAATGATTGCAGCAACTTTTGACAAATACCTACTTCTGTCTAGATGCATCAAACCCAGAAAAATAGGATTGTCTAGTATAGCTAAAAGCTGAAGTCTATTAACCAAAATTTGGACTGTGCTTCCCCCTCTTTGCCCCAAAATGTCATTCAATCAGAGGAGCTTCAGCAAGAATGCCAGTGAGTCAAGGGATATAATGTCTTAAAAGAATTTTACGAGGAAGCAGTTTTAGAACTGAATACCATGTATATGCATACTGAATGAAGAAGAGATCCTTATGCTTCAAATTTCATCATTAATACATTTTAATTTTTGTCCTCGTTCTTAATTAGTGACATTCTAACTCAAGCTGTGAATTATTCACACTTTTTAAATTAATGTGTTTACTGCTTACTGACTTTAGGTAGCCATCTTTCTCCAATTGCTGCAGGTTTGGTGTTTTTTTTTTTTCTTTCAGATTCTAAAGCTTGGTGGAATTGCTTATTTTCTGAGTAAACTAATGGATCCACCATCTCGTGATGCTGTAATGTTGGCCATAAATCATCTGATGGAACTGGTAAAGTATTGCTTAATGTACATGCAAGGAAAAATCTGTTTAGAACTGTGTTACTGCGTTGTTATCAGACAGATATTGTATTTTACACATCTAGACACTTGCAACCCCTTATTGTATGCTGTAGACCCTTTATGTATCCTCACTGAACAGAGGAAATAATTTCACATAATACATGATGCTTATGGGCTGCGTAGAGTAGTTCCTGAGGAACTTTTCAAGTGGCTCAAAACATACATGTGCACCTCACATTTAACTCACTGCCTCTGTAACAGCCTGCTCATGGCTGCACCCACCAAGCCTTCCTATCCCAGTCAGATCAGTGAAGAGTCTGAGATACTTTTCCTGTGGGCAAATAAGGCATAGAGGAGAACGATCTTGTGTGTCAGTGCCCCTTTGGATGCTGGGGAGGGAGAGATCAATGACACATCTGTACTACTGACTTCTTGCCGTGGTATTACTTGTACAGATCAATTGTAGCAATAAATTGAAACATCTGATTTAGATGAAGGGTAGTATCTAGACTGACAGTGTGATTCTGTAATTGTTCAGATAAAATTCAGCTGTACGTTGGGCATTCTGTGACAATGCTGTATAGTAGCAAAGGGTAAATAAAACCAGAAGTGATATTAAAGGTAAGATACAAATCTAAAGATAAGCTTGATCAGGAGGATAGGAAGACACTTCAAGTGTTAATAATTCTTTGTACTTTCATCTAGAAAGACACTGAGCCCTAGTAAACCTCTTGAAACAATTAAAAATGGTTGCTGTTTGCTTGGACCTAATTGAACACTTCTCTTTCTCCATAACTCGTTTGATCTCTTTCCTACCATACCTTGTCACAGCTCACTGCGTTCTCCAGCTGTTGGGCTTTCCTTTGGTCTCTGGGTATACTAGTGGCTATTTCAAATAAATCCTCCCTATATTTCAAATACTGTGTTTATTCTTTTTTCCTTTTTTAATATTCTGACAGAATGCCTTGGACAGACAAGAAGAACTGACTCCACTAGGTGTCCATTTAGCACGATTACCAGTTGAACCGCATATTGGAAAGATGATCCTCTTTGGAGCTTTATTCTGCTGCTTGGATCCAGTATTGACAATTGCAGCTAGCCTCAGCTTCAAAGACCCTTTCGTCATTCCTCTGGTAAAGTTTCTAAGAGGAGAATCACACATAAGATTTTAGGAATCTTGGATATTGGGAATTACTGGGATGTTATCGTTTAAAAGCACTTTAATCTTATTTTCATATTAATTACATTTTTAGTAGTAAAAGATTGCCTTCGCATACTATGAAGTATTGTCTTTGCCTACAGAATACTGGAAGTAGCTTTAGTTTTCATGTGTTTATCAAACAAAGTATTGTGGCATATATGTACCTTAATCAGGAAAAGACAACTGGTGTGTCAGTCATGAATATTTTATAGGTTCTAATTATTCTTAGGGTAAAGAGAAGGTAGCAGATGCAAGAAGAAAGGAACTGTCAAAGAACACGAAAAGTGATCATCTGACTGTCGTGAATGCTTTCACGGTGGGTGTGTTTTGATGTTTGGTTTTTTTCCTTCTAGAATTTAAATTTGAGTAATATGGATTATTCTAAGGAAAAAACTGATCAGTTTATGCTCTGAAGTATTTATTTCTTTGCTTCTACAGAAACATAAAACTAGATTAATTTTCACCCTTCTAGCATTGAGGAATCTTGTCTTCAGGCTCAATAACCTAATTTCTTGTGGATATGTCTATGAAAGAGACAAAACATAATGTTATAGTTACCTTGTTGAAGTCATTAATTCTTGTTAATGGCAACCAACGAAGTTCTGGCAAACTTAGCTAGATTTCACTCCTCACCACGAAAAAGAAAATTTTAAATTCAAAATGTTGTAAAGTTGTGTTTTTCTACTCTATGCTGCATATATATAAACAAGGAGATCAAAGGATTTACTTTCTCTCTTGTATGGAAAAATGTAACCATATTGTTTGTTGACCTCCAGTTTTTGCTGTCCTTAGTTCTTTAGTATGCGTTCACTTACAGAACGTCTTTGAACTATGGTTTTAATTCTTAGGGCTGGGAAGAGACTCGGCGTCGTGGTTTCAGAACTGAGAAAGACTATTGCTGGGAATATTTCCTGTCTTCAAATACACTCCAGGTAACATCCTGACACTTTAAAAAAGAGGATCATGTCTATGGGGAAAAGGGGAGGACCCTTTTGGCACAGCATCATTCTGGGACAATTTTTGTTGTTTCCTAGATGCTGCATAACATGAAAGGACAGTTTGCCGAGCATCTCCTTGCAGCTGGGTTTGTGAATAGCAGAGACCCCAAGGATCCCAAATCTAATACCAACTCAGGTAAACAGTCAAAGGAAGTGGTAAATTTCTGACAGCTGAAGTCTCAGGTTGCAGAACTGTGTTATTTACTTTGCTGTCTTCTGCAGGTAATGAGAAGTTGCTCAAAGCCGTCATCTGTGCTGGTTTATATCCAAAAGTTGCAAAGATCCGGCCAAGCTTCAGCAAAAAGAGAAAAATGTAAGGGTTTGGTTTAATGTTGGTTTGTATTTGAGGTGTCTTCTACATTGGGTGGTTTGGCCAGGTGAAGCAATGGCTTAAGTGCAGGAATTAATCTCTGTATAGCTCCATCAGAGTGTGGGTTCTTTCATTGAGACAGGTAGGTGAGGGCATGGGATTGTTGATCTTTTCTTTGTTTAACACTTGGATACCTGCTAGTCTGAAAAAATTTGTGTGACCCTATCATGCCATGGATATTGTTACAATATATCAATAACACTGCTGCTAAAGGAGACCTACCATCATCTCTGATCTACAGCAGCAGTTGAAACACTAGCTTCTCTTATTATTTGGCAACTTACAGCCCAGAAATTCCGGCCTATTGATTTATCACTACTTATATTATCAGACTATTTATTCTTGCATTAGATTGCATAATTCAGACCCATCGATAGCTGACACTGCTAGTCAGGTGATTAACTCCCTTTTAAACTGGGTTCACTGTGCTGGAGTCACCGAAAGGATGCAGTGAGCTTGCAAACCTGAGGGAAGTTACTGTGTTGCTGTATCTCTGCTGCATGGTGGAGCTGGGTGTAAGCCAGTGCCCAGGAAGGTTCAATTTTATCATCCACTGAAGAAGAGATTTGTTACACCAACAGCTTTGCTGGAGAGGCTCTCCCACCTGCTGTTTCTGTTCCAAACGCGGAACTCTGTGTTTTGCAAAATACTTTTGCACACAGGGAGTGCAGAGCTCAGTGATCCACACCTAAAGAATTACATCTCTAACTTTTTTTTTTCCAAAAAATTGCTTGAAAATTTATTTATGTAACCAAATTCAGTAACTCACAAATTTGGAAAAAGAATGCCACTTGTTTTTTCTACTAGAGAGAATCACAGACTTTATTAAGGGGGCAAATTTGACAAAAAATACAAACTTCTTGAAGGCAGAGAGAGAGATGTCTAAAATTCATGCTGTAGATTCAGTTGTAATCTTCTGGGAAAGGAGTTTCTTTGAACATCCTTGTACTGTCAGAGTTTAGTATACTAGTAGAGAATTGGAGGGTTTTTTTAACTTTGGACATGATTCTGATAAACTTTCAACATCTTATTTCAATCCTAAAATAAAAACTATTTTTTTTTTCTTTTAAGGGTGAAAGTTTGCACCAAGACAGATGGAACAGTTAATATTCATCCTAAATCGGTTAATGTGGAGGAAACAGAGTTCCATTATAACTGGCTTGTCTACCATTTGAAGATGAGAACTAGCAGTGTATGTGCAAGTTAATATTGGTGTAATTTATTTTTGTAGCTCTTTAATAAGACTGGATCAAGGTTCAAAGGGGATGTGAACAGTGTCTTTGTTTGAAGCCTTCCTGTCTTGGGTTGTTTCTTTTACATGCTCTCAGATATGTTCTGTGTGATACTAGTGGTATTGTTCCACAAATGGCTAATATACTAAATTCGGGTTTTTTGGTGGTTTGTTATTTGGGTTTTGGGGTTTTGTTTTTATTTTAAGAGGTTCTGGCAATGACAGGTGTTTTCTTCTTTTTTTTTTTTCTTTTTTTTTTTTTTTTCCCTCTATCCAGTGTAGCACTCTTGAATATGCTGGGAAAAAAAAAACCTGTTTTTTTTTTTTCCATAACAATCAGAGGAATAGTTTGGTTCTATTTCACCACCTTGTGTGAAGGACTGTATTTGGGACCATTTTTGCTCCTGTTTAATCTGATTTCATGTAACTTTTCCAGCTGAGTTGGAATTCTGAGTTTCGTTAAGGATTACTGTTGTCACTTGAGATATTTTGAAGAGTGATGGGACAATTTTGTTTTCTTCCAGATTTACTTGTATGATTGTACGGAGGTCTCTCCATACTGCCTCTTGTTCTTCGGAGGAGATATATCCATTCAGAAAGATAAAGATCAGGAGACCATCGCTGTGGATGAATGGATCGTTTTCCAGTCTCCAGCAAGAATAGCGCACTTAGTTAAGGTGACTATGTTTAATAATAATTTATGTGGAAGGCTTAGTCTGACACTGATTCTTCTTAGGGATGTCTATATTTTATGTTACTGTGTACCTACTGATTTATCACTACAGGGGGATAACAATGTTTTAAATGTATTCCCAGTAAGCAAGCAGTTCAGGTACACAAACAAAAGAGATGTACCTGAGGTGTGTAGATGAATGGCAGTTAAAGCACAATAGTAAAAATAACATTCCTAACAGTCTGTATCCCATGGTAAACTGGGCAGAAGTAAATAGTAATGTACTCCCTTGTGTTTGGCCTTAGGAGCAGACAGTCAAGATTTTTTTGTTGTTGTTGTTTCCAGTGGAACAGCTTGACTAATGAGAACGAGGCTGTTTGTCTATTGAGGCATCAGGAATATGGTGGTGATGTTCAGCCGCTGCAGCCTCTGCTGAAAAATTCATGGGATACTGAAAAAAATACAGGAGCTTAGAGGAGAGTACAGAGTGGATTTAAAGGATTTATAAACATGTTTTACAGTGAGAGATTTGACGAGCTTTAGTCTTTGTAGTTTTCCATAGCAAAAGATGTAGGATGACTTATCAGTCAATGAAGTGTCCACATGGATATGGAAATGTAAGGACTGGGCTCTGCAGCTAGGAGTAATAAGTTCCAGTGGGAGGAGGAGCTGAATAGAGCTCTGTTTAATATTAGATCCTGGAAATCATATCTGACTTTTTTTTAAACTCAAGTATTTTTAATCCTGAAATAATCAGATAATGGATGTGTAGGGTGTTAAAGGCAATCACATCCAGAAATGGTCGTCTGTCATAAAAGGTGCAAAACTGCTAGTTTTTGAGAAGCAGCTTTTGATCCTGAAAATAGCAATGCTGAAATCAATTGATAGAACAGCAGGTGTAACAATTAGGAGAATGGGGGGGGCCCAGGGATTTGAATTTACTGGAGTAATGTTGTTGTGTGTAGCTCTAATTGCCTGTCTCTTCTCTTTTTTTCCTCTTTTTTTCTTCATTCCAACAAACTCTTTCCAGAATTTAAGACAAGAGCTCGATGATCTTCTACAAGAAAAAATAGAAAACCCACATCCCGTGGACTGGAATGATATTAAATCCAGGGATACAGCAGTACTGACAGCTATTATAGACTTAATCACAACGCAGGAGAATGAAAGTGTCAGAAACTATGCTCCACGATTCCAGGGTGAACGCTATAGTTGACGCACTTTCATCTGTATCGATAAAGCCAACATATTCACCTTCTTTGTTTTGTTTTTTGATAGCATTTATTTAGCCTAGAGGAAAAACTTTTTTAGGGTGAGCTGGTAATTCCCTCATGCTGAAGAGCAGTTATTTCAAAATAGTTGGTAATATCTGTATATGCATGGTACTCTGTGTTCAGTGTAGCTTTTTAAATAAGAGACAATGCAGTGCTAGCTATGTTAGTTGATGTATCGTTCTTGTCCTGCTATAGCATTTTTTTACCCACCAGGTAACAGATATTAAAAAAAAAAAACCTGCTAAAATGCTGCTTAATAATATTTAAACTAACCTTGTTACTGGTAAAAACATCTCAAAAAAAATTTTTTTTTTTAATTGGGGATGGTGAGTAATTAGTGTTATTCCAGCTGCGCAGCAGTCTTCTCACCAACACTTCCACAGAAGGTAATTATAGCTTAATTAAACTAAACTTGAAAACACTTGTATGGTGGGAGGAAACAATCTTTGGAAACATTCTCTTCTTCTGCCTTTCATCCCATTTAATTAATCTTTCTTCCCTTTCTGTGTCCATCTGTCATCACTACTGTCTAAAATTTTGGATTACAGGAAACATGGTTAGATAAAAGTCATGGTGGAATACACTTTAAGGCGTCATTACGTTCTAATTTTTCTTTTTTTAAAAACCAGCCTGTGTATGGGTTATAGTATTACATTAAAAGTCTTTTCTTTAAAGTGTTATTTCTTCTTAGTTCTCAATGTTTTGAACGCCATTCTGTTTTGAATTATTCCAGCTGTGTAAATAACAAGGCTTGTTTAGGATTTCAAGTGGAATTGTTTGAGAAATAACCATTTTGATCAACCTTGTGGCAGTGTGGCAGACCTGCTCTTTCCTTTCAACCCTGGGGGCTGGATTTGGGGCTGCGCTCTGTTCCCCCACTGCTGGGGGACCTAACATGGGTGTGAAGGCACTGAAAAGTGCTGGTGGGTTTTGTTACAGCTGTAGTTATGGTTATTTCTAGGTTTGTCTTCCAGGAACAAAGCTCTTGCATCTCATTTTTAATTAGAAATCTCACCTCTTCGCCGCGTTTGGTTTTGCTTCTTATGCTTTGCAAAAATAACCTTGACCACCAAGCTGGGGTGGATTTATGACCCTTATCCTGAAGAAAAAAGAACTGGTCAGGTGAAACTATTTTTATATGTAGAAATAAGTCTTAACTTAGTGATCAGAGGGTTTAACAAGGAGTGGAGGGATACCAACCTCATTATTTATACAACACAGCTGCAAACAACTTAGACTTACCTCCCTCCCCCCGAATCAGTTTATTTTACCCACAGGTGGTGAGGTTTGAGTTTTAAATAGGGAAGGACGAGGCAGTTTCAGGGGAAAAGCCCCGGAGCCGCTTGAGGGGTTGTGTGGAGAAAACCGGGACTGTGAGGAACCACCGGAGGTCGCCGGGACCCGCCAGAAGCTCGGAGAACCAGGTAAGCGCAGAAAGCGGTCGGTCTGCCTGCCTCAGGGCGGTCGGGGAGGGGGCGGTGAGGCGCTGTGAGGAGGCGGGAGAGCGGGGCGGGGCGGCGCGGCGCGGCAGCTGTGAAGGTGAGGTGTGGAATCAAAGCGGGAGGAGAAAAGGAAATCAAATTGGTGATAATTTGTGTGGAAATGGAAATGAAATAATTTGATTGTAGGGCTGGATCTCGGGCATGTGGTTTTGGAAACGGAAAAAGTGTTTTTTTGGGATAGGTGCAAGCGATTCAGGAGGACACAAGATGGCGCCCAGGGCTGAGGGAGCAGCTGCGTGGCTGGGGGCGCTGCTCCGCATGGCAAATCTGCAGGTTTTTGAGGAAAAATCGGCAGCAGTGCCGTTACTGGCAGGGAAAGTCCTGAAGGAAATAAAAGTTGCTGGGTTTTATTTTCCTTGGTTTTTGCAGTGGATAAAAGAAATGGAGCTTAAATGTCTACCTGACAACACAAAGGGCGAAAAGAAATGGTAGTGCTAGCAGAGCCTAGGTGAGAATAGCAGTGTTGGTTGAACACATCAAAGACAGCAGTTTGCTCAGCCCCTCCAAACTGTGGATGATCAGGATCAGACTGGGATTAGGGCTATGGACAGCAGACACGCACACTGGAGTGGTCATGGGTTGCTGTCCTCTGATCGTTACTTGTAAAGTAATGTGACTAATGTCTAAATAATTAATTATCTGTACTTTCCCAACTGTGCTTAAAGCATGAAACTTAACATACTTCTTAAGCAGAAAAGTATCAGGAACTTCTGTGTTCTTCAGAGTTTGAATTTTAGCCTTTTCCAAATGTCAGGTGTGGTGCTTTTGTCTGGGATAGAGTTCATTTTGCTCTTAGTAGCATGTATGGGGCTGTGCTTTGGGTTTATCATGGAATCTGTGTTGATAGCACAGAGATGTTTAGGGTATTGCCGAGGGTGGAGCCCCTTCTTGTTTGACACACAGTCCCCCCCCTTGAGCAGGTGGGCTGGGGGTGTGCAGGAAGCTGTGTGGGGCACAGCCGGGACATCTGTTTGTTACCTGTGCTGGAGCCCCGCTTTCCTGGGGGTGGCTGGACACTTGCCCGCTGATGGGAAGTGAGAAGGTATGCTTGCTTTTGGTTTGCATGCGCCCGCAGCTTTTGCTTTATGAATTAGTCTGTCTTTATATCAAACTACAAGTTCTTTGCAGTTTTACCCTTCTGATTCTGTTCCTCATCCCCCCCCACTGAGGGGGGAAGGGAGTGAGTGAGAGATGTGGAGTTTAGCTGCCTAAAAGGGTTAAACCACAACATCAGGTGCAATCAAGGAGGTAATGTTGATGTGTAAGGCTTTGAATTTCTTTTCCTATGGCTAGCCAGAGGCCATGAATGTTTCCCTTTCCCGTTCATGAAGGCTGTTTCTGCCTATGTGTTAGAGTTTCTAGCATCTTCTGGAACTGCAGCTTATGGAATGAAACAATAACTTAGTGGTGGTAATAAATTTTTCCTGACCTTAATTTTCTCTCCAGTTTGCCTGAATGATGTAGTTGTTAAGATACAGCTGTTGAAGATCATTTGCAGTAGAGCCGAGAGTACCACTGAAAAACTATCTCTGTGTAATTCCCAGGAAACAAGACCTCCTCGGATTTCCTCAGTCTTGGCATCAAAATTTATCCTAGGTTTGTTTCTAACACTTGTGTTCTGTGCACTTGTTTTGAGGGTGTTACTTTAGAAACAGGATATGCAGGAAAAAGGAAGTTAGTGTGAATACAGATAAGAGTTTAAACTATGTGTAAGGACGATGCCGCACAGACTCATTTCATGAGGATGTGTAGCTTGGCCAAGGTGGTGCTATTTTACATCTTTGTTTTCAGCAAATTAGCTTTGCATAATGGAGAACAAATTTATTCTTTGACTTGAAGGTCAAAACAATACTGTATTATAGCATTACTTTTTTAAAAGTTCAGATAAAAATGTTCTATTTATTATGTTGCAGGGATGATAGAAAGAACCAGAAAAGACAATAACTGTTCTTTAGTTGTGTCATATGAGTGTTTGGAAATGCTGAGACAAGTTGATGTCAGTTGGGCACTGGCTTTCTGAAGGGGTGCTTGGTGGCTCTCAGCAGGCTGCAGACCAGTGTAGGCTTCTGGGCTGGCCAGGACTGGGGGGGTTCCTTCCCTGGCAGTGCTGATGGTCAGTCTTGGCTTCAGTGAGGGGTGAGCGTAAACCTGAGATTCCATTCTTGTCCGTGCAGGTACCTAATTGTTGGGCCAGTCATACACATTGGACTTAGTGTGGTTTCTGCACAACTTACTAACATAATGTATGTTTAATTGCATCATGTAAAAGGAAACTTTGATTCAGGGAACCGAGAGCCTTTTATTTTTGGTCAATTTCCTTTTAACCTGATTGGAGAAGCCTTGTAGTGAAGGGGTACAAATTCCAGGCCTTGTAAAAATGAAATGGAAAGTTAATTTTATAGTGACAAACTCGCACCTGTATTCTGTCACTGCTGGGCTGTTTAATTAAAAAGGAGTTAGTAGTCCTTTTTAAGTCTGTCCTCATCCTTGGGCAAGAGAGAAGGAGAGTGTGAGTGTATGTGTATACGCAATGAATGTGTCTTTTTGATAAATTTCCTTTGCAACAGAAGTGCTCATCTTAGAGCAAGTCAGAGTTAGAGGATGATTTATTTTTTTGCTAATGAAAATATTGTAGAGTTGCTAGAAGGGGAAAAACAAAACAAACCCTTAGCTTTTGAAAACTTGTTTATACAAACTTCTAAATAAATTGCTTGTCATACTGTCTTAAATTTCTAAGATGTCTTTGAGCTATGATGGAATGTAGAGTGAAAGTTGAGTATTTAGAGAGGTCATACTAGTTATCAGGGTTATGCCTGCTGGATGCCCAGTCCAGGCATATGCTGATGCTCCACTAACCAGAACACAGTGCAAAGTCTTTTACTCTGTGCCTGGGGGAATGCTGTAGTGCAGCCTGGAGCAGCTTAGAAAATGTGATGGCATCAGCTGCTTCCCTATAAACCTCATGGCTCTTCAGGATGTGCTCCGCCTCTTTTTTACTTTGATCCTTTGTCAGGCATTGTACAGGTGGGGCAAACAAATTATGCAGACAAACAGAGGGGACAGTCAGATAAAGGAATTAATTTGTAGCTGCTGTACATGTACCAGTGAGGCTGTACCAGCTCCTAGGCTAAGGGTGAGGGTGTCACCACTCCTGAGGTGGATCCTAGCCCATCTGGGCCACCATGCAGTAGTCCTGAGGCTCCCTGTGCCCCAAGCTGTCAGCACTAGCACAAGCCATCATCTTCCTTTTGTATGCGAATCCCCAGATAATTGATGCATCATAACTGCAATACAGTCTTCCAGCATTTATTGTAACTATTTCATAGTAACTAGTGCAGTCAGCTTTAGCACAAGCCCTGGACCCAACACTTCCACTTCCCAGGTGCTCTGCAGTAAGGCCTTGTTTCATCCTTCTCCCTTGATTAATTTTGAATTATTTTCTGCACAGTTGCCTCTAGAAGTCAGGTGTGCAAAATGTATTGGATCCCATGCCCACGTTCTTTCTTAGAGGCTCATAGAGGGCAGCAAAGCTGGGGGCGGGGGTGGAAGGCATGTCCCCTGAGGAGCAGCTGAGGACTAATTTCGAGACAAGGAGGCTAAGGGGTGACTTGATAGTTATCTGCAGCCCCCTGAAGAGGGGCTGGGGAAAAGGAGGTGCTGATCTCTTCTCCTTGGAGTCCAGGGATAGGATGCCTGGGAACAGTTCACAGCTGTCTTGGGGGATGTTTAGCCTTGACATTAGGAAGCATTTCTTTGCTGAGAAAGGGTGGCCAAACAGGGGACCAGGCTCCCTAGAGGTGGTTGGTGCCCCAAGTGTGTCAGTGTTTCCAGAGGTGTTTGGACAGAGCCCTTAGTTCCATGCTTTAACATGGGCTCAGCCTGGAAGTGGTGGGACTAGATGATTGCTGGAGCTCCCTTCCAAATCCAGGATAGAAAGCCAAGAGGAAGATCCTTATATTCTCAACTGTTTTCCTCTCTCCTGCTACAGTCTGAGAGATGATGAGATGCTCTCCATTTTATGCCATTGCTCCAGCTTCGTGGGTGTAGAGGTAAATTGGCTCTATGACAGATGAAGAAGGACACATGATGGTGCTATTTATCTTTACAGAACAGAAATTTAAAAATACCACAGGTCGCAGAACAGATTTAATTTCTTTGCCTCAAATGACTGCAGCTTAAGAGTAGTGCTTAAAAGGAAAACTGAAGCTTATTTTTTTAGTAAGGATTTAAAAGTATTTTATTGATTGTTGTCCTATAAAAATCATAGAAATTTTTAATTCCTGAACAACTGTCTGACAATAGGAAAAATGTCTTTAAAAAACATTACAGCATTTGTGGAAAAACTAGGTATGAAAAATATATACAATTCATTAAAAAAAATCTGAATAAAATTAATGTCTGGATTTTTACATTCACTTGTGTTAAACATCTGCCTGTGTACAATAAAATTTGTTAAAGTATTAGCAGTATTTTTACTATGTTAAATAATCTTTGTTCAATTTACAGTTTGTCATTACTGTTTTATCAGTCCATGTATAAATTAATTTACAAAAGGCTGTATAACCACTGTCAGACTGTCAAGGTAAGTATTTTTGTACAAAATATTGCCTTCTTAATTGTTACAGAGATACATCTTTATAAACATCCAATTCATTCATAAATCAACATCGTACAGTATATAAAACATCATACAGCCTCTTTAAAAAAGACAGGGAATGCAACAAAAGTAAGCCTTTGTACTACACCTTTTCTCTCTTTTTTTATTGAACAGGTGTTCTACCCTGCTGAGTTATCAGCTGGTCCTTATAAAGATTAAGATTTTTTTATAATACAAACTGTCACACCTATATACAGAATAGACGCACTGCAGTTTACTTCATTTTGAGTGCATTTTGTTCACACAACATTAAGTGGTTGGGTTTTTTTGTGAAATTCCAAAGCTAAACTGCTAATGCAAAAATTTAGCAGGTGTTGGGTGTAGTGCAATTGTGACAAGTCTTCTCTAAAGCAGAGAGAAGAGGATGTGTGAAGCAGCACCAATGCAAGCTCCTCAGAAAGCAAGGTATGAGTACTGTTTGATCTAGTGCTTGCTCTCCCTCCCTGGGCTCTTGCCTGAAGCACCCAATGACATCCACTCACAGTGCAGTAGGGGAAGGCAAAAAGATGATAACAAAATACCAAGTTAAGGTGCTGAGCTGTCTCTGTCCAAGGCTTTCCTCCATGGTTGTCTCCCCATTTATATATTTGATGGATACAAGATCTTAACACCTTAACAAAACTCTGCAGCTCTTAATACTCCTTCTCTTTTGTGCCTGTGGACTAAAAATGATGCTAATAAATGCTCCACAGAAGGAAATAATCCACTCTACTACAGACAAACAGACTAAAAACCAACCAGACCCCCTCACCCCAGAACAAAGTTTCTTAGGAGGAGGACCCCCCCCACTATTGCTCTTCATCTCCCACTCAGTTTCTGGTGTTCAGTCTCCTGTAGAGAGACTCCTGCTACACTGAGTTCTGGAAGAAAGTAAAAAATGCTCAAAAACAGAGGGAGAAATTTTACATAGGGAGGGATGGAAGAACTGCAGTTGAAACTGAAACTTGAGTCAAAGAGATGCATGGCTGATCTCCAGTGCCTACAAAACTACTTCTAGTCAAAATCTGCTACTGGTCAAGCCCTGGTTTCAGTTCAGAGCTCTCAAAATGTGAAACAAAAAGGGATGAGTATTCCAGACATCAGTGCTCTGTTACTAGATTTTTTGCATTGGTGACCCACATCTTCTACACGAGCGCTGCAAGGCATGCACCCATGCCCCCGCTGCCAGCAGTTAGTGCAAATCCTGTAGCATGAACACAGGAGAACAGTCTATACATTGGTTTCTAGGCCAAGTAAGCGTCCCATCCGCTCCATGTTCTTGTCAATTGTGGCACGGCATGTGATTTCTTTAGCACACTCCATGGGAAACCAACCTCTTTCGCCATCCCGCAAGCGTTCCCCTTCATACCAACCTGGAAGAGGGAGCAGAGGCGGAATAACAACCCTTTTCTAACAATGTTAAAGATACTTTGCCAGAACAGTGTGTGTGGCACTGGAGCAGACACAGTCATCACATAAGTTATAAATTTCCCTTTCTAGTGAAGAAAGTACCAGATTAAAAGACAGGTTTGGTAGATTTTTTTTTTTTTTTTTACAGACTAGGAACAAAATAGTATGTAAAAATAAGTATTATATGAAAAAGTGTAATAATTTATTATACTGTAATTCAAATATATTGTTTGAAATAATATAAATAATTCAATGTAATTGCAATCTAAAGAAAGCAGTGCAGCCTATTGATAGGATCTTTGGTTTCAGATGTAATATTGAATAACATCATGAAGTTATGACTTAATACATCAAGTGCTGACAGCTTCAAGCATCAGTGAGTCAGCACATCATGAGATACTAGTAGACTCATTTGCATGTCCAGGCAAGAATCAATTTTGATCTCAAGGAACTTGATGCTACAGCAGACTTAGGCAGAAACGCTGTGCTAGACCCCTGCACATAACAGGCAGTGAGGCACAGTATGTGATGTGACTACTCCTCAGTATGTTTCTCTTGCTCACTAAAATGTCCGAGTTCCATGTTTTTAGGTAGGATTCAATGTCTTATTTGTGGACATTTCCCATATCAAAACCAAGCAGCACATACTTTCTGCAGCTGTTTACCTCTATAAATTACAACAGGCCATGCGTTACTTTGAAAGCCTGCACTGAAATGCTCCGGTTTTTCTTGGAAGCTAAACCTTGATTCATTACACATCCAGTGCTATTAGGAAACAAATTCTTATAGCTGGATTCACCTGCAGTGGTGACAGAGGGCAAAATTCTCACTCACCATCATTTACTTTTTGATAAACCAAAACAACATCAGCAACTTGAAGAGACAGTTCGTCTGACTGCTTGGCTGTGTAAGTTCTGATGATCTCTACCTGAGTCAAAGCTGTGGAAGAAATACGCCAGGCTGAATTAAACAATACACATAACAGTATCTTTAGTAAATATATATACAATTTATTTTAAAGATTTCCATCTTAGAGTATACCCTCCCCCCAAAAAAGAAACACCAAAGGAGACAGCAAATCATGCAAATGGCTGCCTACCTGAGCAATCTCACACAAACACACCTGGGATGAACACAGAAGGGAAGGGGCTTTGCACTTTTGCTAAGAGATGATTGAAATACCTGACCAAATCCGTGTTAATAAATGCAAACGGAAATGACTGTGTGAAAGGGAACTCCTCAAAGAAGCCCCTGGGCACAGGAAGAGATGGCAACTTAAGGTCTACTACAGCAACCGAGCCCAGGAAAGGAAACGGACATTTCTAAGGGTTCTTACAGTCTCCACTTGCTCACATCCCCACTAAGGGGCAGTGCCTTTCCATTCTCCTCTCAAAGCTCTCTGAAATCTTATCAGTTGTAACTTACTTGTCCTGTCGGTTTGCTGCCCGTCTCTGTCCTGTCCGAGTGCTGCAATCCAGCGCGCTCTGTCACTCCTGCAAATGGCAAAGACAAAACTCCATTTCCCAACTCATGTTCTTGAGAATGGTCAAGACTACTTCCCTTTTCAAGATTCTCTACTTAATTTTTTTCTCTTTTAGGTAAAGAAAACAAAACCTCCTCCTCCTCCTCTCAAAATACTCCCAGAACATGTAATAGTACTTCCAATAATATATTATGCAAAGATATTTATCTATTTTTAAGCATGTTGGATTAGGAAAAGAAAAGCCTGCATATGTGGGACCTACTGGCGTGATGTGTTGTATACCTTTATTTATTTTAATTATTTTTAAGTAATGCAGGTAAACTTCTCTGCTAGTGTCTATATCTAATACTTATTAGTAATTTATTTCTAAAAAAAAAATCCATGTAATGTACAAAGCATCTGATAAATGCAGTACAGCAATACACAATACCAACAGGCTTCCCATGAGTAAGAACCATCTGCAACATACACTTAGAATGAAAAGCAAGAATGGAAACAAACAAACAACTAAACTAAAGTTTCTCTGTGCGCTCAGAAGGACACCTTTGTATTTCCAGATGTGTCAGTCTGGGGAGTCTGAGAGCCAGCACAAATAAGCAGGGACCCAGTGATTTGAATCTCACCTTGTATAACCTAGGGAAAACGTAAATCAATCTCAGATGACACATGTCAGTATTCCTGAGGGGAGCAGAAAGAATTATCTAGATTCGAAGTGTTATACAGTGAATCACACAAGTGTAAATTACTGACAGTTGGTTTTGGAAGGGAGGGGAACAAGCTGAAGTGATGTCAGACAGTAAGGGAAAAAGCTAATCCTAAATCATCCCTGTTAAGGACTGCGCTGCAACAACTTAATCATTATAACTTTGAATTTTGGGAAATGAAAATTTGAACTTCATTCCAAAACAACCATTTCAGTGAAATTAGATTTTATCTTGTGTTTGTTGAAGGGCTTTGCCATCAGTACAGATTAGAGTAACACAAGGGAACTGCAGGGTTGAATTTTCCTATTCCTCCTCCCCTAAAAAAAAATATTGTTGCTATCTTTAGATAACCTCAGTTTTTAACTAAAAACTATAATGAAAAAAATCTGCCTCTGCTAAGACCTGATTCTGTCAAAAATATGAAACATCTGAAAACAAAATAAGGTTTGGAAATAGCACTGTGGCATCTTCAGAAGTGTCAGAAAATGGGACATTTACACAAGTCACGAGAGACTCCTCTAACGTACATCTTCCAGGATGCACCATCGCTCAGCAACTGAGGAGGCGATTCAGCAAGGGGTTGTAGTTAGTCTGGGAAGCCCAGCCTGCAGAGCAGAGGGAGGGCAGGAATTACTTGAACATCCCACTAGGCTTCATTCCACGGTACTGTTCATCAGCCTCTTCAAGAATACCAACACCACCTCATGGCCCTTCTTCCGCTAGCTCTAGAAATCTCTTCTGCTCACAGACTGCCAACACTTCCTTTGGATGAAGGGATTCAGAAGTCTTTCTGAACATGCTTCTTTCAGAATGAAAAACCCACTGATTATTTTGAATATAAATACTTGTACTGTTTTTTTGCCATTTAATAAGAAACTCTGATTCTTTATTTTTTTCAATCCCGACACACTCTCTTCCTCAAAGATGAAACTACCACACATATCCTACTAACATTTGATACCTGTTGATCTCGTACAGACAGCAAAGATCACAACACATGCTACTTTAGACATTTCACTCATTAAAAGAAGGTGATACTAAACATGTTGCGTTTCAAACAAAATAAGAACATCTGTATACCATTCTGCATTAGCTTCACTTTGTGGCCTCATTTTTTTTTAGAAACAGGTGCTGTTCACACTCACATTTTCCTTTCCCTGTAACCATTCTTAACAGGAAAACATTTCCTTTCACATGACTCTGAGAAAAATGGGATAATGCCAGACTGTCTCCCAGTTTAATTATATATTGGTTCAGACTCTGTGCATACCATCTATTTTGTGCCGTATTCACAGGACAATATCGCGTTCCTGACCTAACGCTGGTACTTTTGTGCTTGGGAACCACACACCACATGAAGTGACAAAACATGATCAAACTGCTAGAAATCTTTGCATCAGCAAAAAAGTTTTATATGTGCAAAACTCTATTCAGTAAGCACTCTGAACCAGCCAGCTTGGCCCCCCTACTGTAGATTCCCTTCCCATCCTGCTCAAAGTTAAGTTCTTCCGTACCTTTTGCATACATTATAATACTCTAGCAAAATAGGTAATTTTCAAATAAAGTACTTGTTTTCAGAATCTTTTCCTCTGAATGACAATCTGCTGGACTATTTATATAACAAACAGTATACAGCAAATCAATAACAAATCTGCAGAACAAAACATCTCTTCATAAAAAGCCCAGACAACTAAAAATGTACTGCATTTTTTCCCAATAAAATGCATTTCCAAACAAGTCTGAATCATCTGCTTAGTTTATAATGAGATCTTTAATAGAAACCATTAATGAGCTATAGTTTCTTTCAGGGTTATTCTAAACTTTGAAAGCAAACCTAGAACTGTAAATTTTTCCAGGCTGGGATACGTCTGGAGCACTCTGTTTCATGCTTCTGTCCCGCCTCCAGCTTCCACCAAAACAGATAAAATCTTTCACTTTTGTGAAGGGTTGTGTGGAAATTAATGGCACCACAGAGAAACGATGGCCTCTCGGATATTTGCATCCGAAAGAACAAGATACTTCTTGTTGCTCCGTTTCTAAAGCAGAACACTCCAAAGCTGCCTCAAGAGAACAAGGACCACCTCTATCCCAGCAGAGCTCCCCAGCTTCCCTGAGGCAATGCTGGATTCCTCCTCCCTTAACCCAGTGCTGCTTCCACTCCTGCACCCCTTCTAAGAAACCATTCCCAAATCACTGCTGCGGGACAAAGCACCTGGCGTTCATACCCCGACAGCGTTTGCCTGCTCCCACCATGGTGCCTGAGGGTGCACTGTGCACTGTTTCCTCCTGCGAGCACTGTGCTCTGCACACAGACAACGAGGGAAAAGAACCGGCTGTTGGGGTAAGGTACTGTAACACACTAAAGAAGAAAATGGGAGAACAATACCAGAGACAGGGCAAGCTTAAATGAATCTCTGCAGTGACATTATTCAGTCTTATCAAGACAAATACCAAGAAAGCCTCCCTTAGCTACAACAGTAAAAGCACCTTTTTCCGCACAGTAACCTGCCTTACGCTTAGAGTCGCGTGCACAGCAGCATGGTGTGCCACAAGCCGAGATGGGAACGTTGTCAGAGAGCCTGAAACTGACTCTGCTCTCCTGCCTGCTTTCACTAGACCCTGTGTTAGACAGTTCACCATCTGCAGTGCTGCAGCAACGAGCTCTGCTCCCCGAGGGCTGTCCCAGGCTGTATGTTGAAGCAGGCTGTACACTGCACACAGGTAACAGTGAGTTTGCTGCTCTGGTTTACTTTAGGCATTTACCCTCTGGACACAATGACTGTTAGATACAAGCTCTAGGTTAACAGGTGAGCAGGCAGGAAACCTGTGTCTTGACTTCCAGTTCTCAGAGGGTCTGTCAGAGACGTACTTAAACACGTACATACTCGTGCTAGAGCAAAACCCAGTGGGGACTCAGATACTTAAGTGACATTTTGCAGTTCAAATGAACCAGTAAGAAACTGTTTGCCTCACCAGTAACAACTAGAAGGGATTCAGCAATCCCTGGCAGGGAGCTGGCAGTCTCCATGGCAGAAGCAGAGTTAATTCTTGGCCTGAAGATCCAAAACAGTAGCAGGTAATAATGGATACTTCAGTTTACAGAATTTCAGCACATGCGTTCAGTTCTCCATTATTCTTACACCGTGACCTCAAGGAAAGACTGACAGTAACATACCAAGTGCTTTGAGCCACTGATTCCTGATTACAAGATTACATTACAGAAACCGAACAAGGTTTGCAGAGACACTGTTTTATTCTGATAATTTTTATTCCCATATCTAGGGGGACTTACATAAGCTGCACATTCTCCTGCTCTGCCACTCCTGAAAAATCAGAAAGGCTTGTCAAGGCTCCCTTGCCTCGCTTTGAGAGCATCCACTTATAACACAAACAGTGCAGATCACAGCAGCTCACGGTGTCACCGAACAGGCACCAGCACGGCCCATGACAAACAGAGGAGCATTTCTGCAGTGGCACTCCTTCGGTCACTGCTGATCAGACACCACGCGGAGTGCCTGCCGCGGAGCGCTGCTGGGTTCTGGTTTGCTGCATTTTGATTTACGCTTCCCAAACGGAGAAGAGCCGGGCATTGCTCCCTACCTGGATGGGTCGTGTGGGGGGAGGCAGCCTGGTGAGATGATGAGGTGAACAATTACAGAAACTGGAACTATTTACTTACTGAGTCTCTGTTCCCAGGAGCATCTCCACCTTCTCTCCTGCGTGGTTACTGAGGACCGACAGCCGGAAGAGGTGAGCTGCAGAACTCTGCCGTGAGTAGAGCATAGTTGAAGCATTCTTGACAGGAGAAGAGGTCAGGTCCTCACTGTCACACTGTTGTACCACCAGCTGGTCCCTTAAAGAATAATCTGTGACATTGTAACTCTCATCACTGCAAAACAAAGGAGGGAAGAAAAAAAAAACCCTTAAGTTTAATGTTTATTTCCCTTAATGGATTATTTCCATTAATTTCCATTATTTGACAATAATTTCCAATCCAATGTAATCCAATCCAGTAATTTTCCCCTGCTCATAGGGGAGGATTTGACAAACACAGCGAACAGATCAAATTTTAAGGTGCAACTATACATACTCCACCTTAAAGTAAAATCTATTTAGACCTCAGTCTCGAGATGAAAAGCTATGCTAGAGCCTCCTATTGCTATTGTTCATTAAAATAATTTAAATTGAAAAAATACTTGAGAAGATTAATTTTGCTGCCAGAGATCTACAGAAACCTGAGCACTGAACTGACACAAATCAAATCCCAAACACCTGGAGCTGAAGCAGCCTGAAGTGCTGTGGGTGATGTACCCCTTTCTGGCAGGTGCAAATGAAGCGTGTTCTTCCCTTCTGGGTGCTCGGCTAGTACAAGACAGCGGACAGATGGTGATTTACGTCTCTTGGGATATGTTCACTCATTTTGTGAGCTGTCAGAAAAATACCTGCAAATACCTCAGTAGTTAATATAATCGTCTTCATAATTCTTATTTTGAATCCTTCAGAAAAATAATTGCTACAACTGAGCAACATTATGACTCAAAACATAAGTTATTGCTCATTTCTGTGACTCAGGCAGCATTAGAAGAGTTTCTCTATTCAAGTGACAGCAGGTTCACAGATCATACTGTATTTGTGGATTTTTGTGGATTAACAGTTTCTGCCAGTGCATATAGTGTGAAAACAAAGTTCTTCAGCTATGTGGGGTACATTTTTACTTTATTCTGTTAATTCAATACTTGATTTTTTTTTTTTCAGTACAGCTTTGTACATTCTCAAAGAATCAACACAGTTACATTAGTATAATGTTCTAATCCTTCTCACAAGTATTATTTTTTCTCATCTTTTGTTGAGGAGTTTGGGGCTTTACAAAGGAAGCAGAAGCAACGACAGACAAGCCTGGTTAGACTTTGCTTCCCTGTTTCTTTTTCTCCAAGTCTCAAAATGGTACCAACAAGTCCCCACAAACACTCTGAGGGCTGGAATCCCAGCTCCCCATTCAGGTACCACTGACAAAGGCACAACACAACCTAAACTTCTAAGAGCACTGTTGCAAGAACTGAAAATGGCTTTAACAACTCTCCCCCTGGTTCTGATTGACCTAGCTTTGATCAGACCATTGTTTCCATGTTCTTTAGAGCAAAAAAATTAAAAAATAAAACACAGAGAAAATGAGATGGACACAGCAAACTCTTCTAGAGCTCTAGAAACGAAGGCAGGTTAATTAAGCTAATACACATGGCTTCTTGAGTCCCAAAGTAGAAAGAATTCAGGTTACAAATAGGTTTTAATCTAACTAGAGGAGTTTAACATGAGCACACTGAGAAGCTGGGAGAATCGTCAGTATTTTAGCATGTGGAAAGCTACGTTTTACACTTCTGCACACACAACCCAGGGATGCGAAAAGGAATCTTAATTCAAGTGTATCCTGCATGTCCTTATCTTTTGGGAAAGGTGTGCACACAGCTCTTCCCTGAAACAGAACAAATCTAAAGTTACTGTGATTGTCCTGCTGTAGAAAAGCGTGAGTGTTGTGAGAGGGGAGGGCAGAGAGGCTGTCGCTTTAGGGCTCACATGCCCCTAAATCCAGCTCTAGATTCAAATTAATTCATTTATCTACAAAAAGATGCTACTCAGCACTTGAGGACAGGTGTTTCAAGTGCCATCCATAGTAGCTGAGGGTTCCTACTGAAGAAGAAAAACAATTTTATATCTAATATTTATCAGTCTTTCCCTCTTTCTTTTTTCTTAAAATATATACTCTGAATCAGGGAAAGGGTTGGCTGGTTGGTTGGTGTCGGGGTTTTTGGTGGCTTTGGTTTTGTTTTGTTCTGTTGGGTATTGGGTTGGTTTTAGAGGTTGGGGGGGTGAGTGTGGTTTTTTATAACGAAGTTCAGTATTTTAGTCTAGCCAAAGCTGCTTAGCCAAGGGCAGAGCTAGCAAAACCAGCTAGGGATGCTGCTATCGTTATGTGGGAATCTTGCATCTGAAAAGGAAATGTAGCCCATACGTTTGTGTCACAATAAACGCATTCTTTACTAATTAATCAATAGAGATAAAACCTCGACAAATCCTTCCTATTTCTTACCTCCACTCAACAAAATAGTCTGATTTGAAACTACCATGCAATCCTCATCTTTGTACCTCCTGTGCCCTCTGCGAGGCCCACAAACTCCTCCTTCCAAATGGATAATGAAAGATGCCGATAAAACCGACGGTGCTGCAGGGAGCAGATCACATAAATGGAAACGTAATCTGCTCAGCCAGGCAGCGGAGCAACGGGAGGGACATGTAACACGTTCTTTACAATTGTTGTAATCAGGTAACACAAACATGCCAACATTCATTTTCAGTTGAAGACTGAACTTTTTTGCTAAACTTATAGATTCAGAACACAAAACAACACAAAACAACAGGACTGTTTTATATCCCTTCACAGGGAGTGCAAGTTTTAGAGACACCTTTAAGAAGACCAAGTCTCTATTGATGTAACACCACCTGGACCTCAACAGAAAGCACACGGTCAGTCTCCCCGTTTCCTTTCCTCTTTCAATTGTGCTATACATCCTTTATGCATCTCCTCAGCTATGTTTCCTCACAGCTAAAGATGTGCCACTCCAAAATCCATGGTGTTCTGCAGAAGTTACAGCACACTTGTCCTTGCCTTCAGCCCAAAATCCCCCCGGCACCTTGGGAACAGCCCTGGGTTTGCGAGCAGCTGGGGACAGGTCACGTTCCCAAGTAGCTCTGGACCTTTGGCGACTCCCAGGGTATGAAGCCCCGCTGCATTCCACTGTCAGGGTGTCTCAGGAGCTGACAAACCGTAAGCCATTAGGACAGACAGGATTCTAGTGGTGTCCTTAGGTGATTATGGAAAACAGAACACTCAGTAAGTGTGCACTCATTCAAAAATATAAGCATCTGCAGTTCACCTGAAATCTTAAAGCCCTTAGGATGTAATGGGGAGATTTTCTGAACAGCTGGATAAGGCAGCTATGTAGTTGTACGTAATAAGACTTTATTAATTCTGGAGTTGCCCTGAACTCTGCAGAAGAGAGAGCTAGCCCACAGGCAGCTCTGAGCATTAACACCTGAAACATGGAACCAGATTTTCATGGGCCCGGGAGGGCATGGGGAAGAGAGGGAGACATTTGACTTGTGGTACTGTTCAAAGCTGGCTGTATCCTGCTAGTTTGAGCACAGCATTGTTACAGCGTGAGCTTCCAAGCTTGCAAAAAAATACCAGAGAAGCCACCTCCTGTGTAGCCCGGTCCTCTCCTCCCCTCAGGCAGCAGAGAAGTGTCCACTGTAGAGACTCCACCACGCCTAGCACCGGACAAGTATCTGTCCAAACCCTTGGACGATACTTACACCCATATGTGGGGTTTAGAAAAGGGAGAAAACTGAAACTCGTTATGAAGGAAATACATACAAACTCTGAAATACTCCATTTAACCTACTTAAAGGACAAGAGAAGACAGTTAAACATTGCAGTTTTGTTCAGGAGGTGAAACCGTAGCTGAGGAAGATTATGATGAATAAAGTACCATTAAAATTAAAACATAAGAACTCTGGAGTACGCCTGAGTCTGCACCAACACAAGACCTCTCTTTATCTTTTTTACAGCTAAAACGGACCGTTCTCGTTATGAGAAGGTTTCTGGAACACTTGCTCTCTCAGTATTTAAAATGCAGTTTTTCCAACAAAGATTCTGACATTTGGCAAGTGTCCTCAAGATGAGGATGTGAGCAGGGATGTGTGCCGGAGCCGGCTGGGCCAGAATTAGTCACCAGTCACCAACGTGATGCTGTGACAGGTACCATCCAGCCTGGCCTTTATGCAGCCGGGACCGGGCCATTCCCGGCTGCGTGCGTGAGGTTCTGCATATATGGGAAACTGCGCAGACGGGATAGCTGCAGAGGAACTTTCGAGCACAGATTAAATAGCATGATTGGAGCACTAAGTAATCAGTATTTTTAGCACGGTAGCGAGGAGTGATCCTTTTGTGCAGTTCTAGGAATCTTCTGAAATGTAACTGCTCAAATAAAAATATAAACATTCAAACTCAACTAGCAACAGCTATTTCTGTCCACCACTGTGGTGCCCATGGTGACAGCACGGGTGGGAGAACAGATCACCAAAAGCTCAGATATTATTAATAAGCTTAACCACTTGGGCAGAGTGCTTTCACACTCAGAGTGTCTGGGGGCTCGCAGACATCAGTCCTTTTCAACGGTACCCAGTTGTTCAGGGGGTGTTGGTCGAGCGAGTCTGTGAATCTGATCACTAACACGAAACCTTCCTTCATTTTGGTGTCTGGGCACATTTAGGACTTTCAGTTCCAACAGCTGGAAGCTGTTATAAATCAAAAGCCCCAAAGTTTGGATAAGATACGTTGTTAAAAAAATCTGTTTTATAGTCCAGACAACAAGCCATCGCATAGGAAACCAATAAACAGTGTAACAACACAGATAATAGATTTCTCACTGTTTTCCCAACTCAAACATTTACTTAGCTACCAACACAATATGTTAACAGTAGTCCCATAAGAAACGCACTGCGTAAAAAAGTGCGCTACAGCTCTGTGATGTGCTGCCAGGGAGCCAGGGATTAACAGAGGACTTTCACAGAAACATTTCAGCGTAAGCTTTGATAAACACTGAATCTCACAAACATGTTCACACCAGGAAGACAGCTGCGGAGAAACCACTTCACTTTTCTTCCTCTCTTTATAAAAAAAACCCCACGAAGATAAAAAAAAAACTTTCATGTAAATATTTTTCCCCCTCCATTTTCACTGAGCTTTCTCCTTGTTTAAATATAAGTGTTTTCTTCCAAGATATTATATCATACCTCGTTTCTCAAAATCTATTTAAACTATGCATTTGAAATTTCACAGAAGGGTGTCTTTTAAAACTAGCTGGTATTTGGCTGAACTGGGCAACCCACATGCAAAATAATTGTTCTTCAAAACAGTTTTTAGCCTCAGGAATGAGGTATTATCTAATAGCAACAGCAGAGGATGTAAAATCCATTCCATTCCATTCCATTCCATTTAATTATTCTAAACTTCCCCTCAAATCTAGCGATGAAAATGTAAATGCAGACTGCCAGAAAGGGTCTCACAGAAATCATCCTCACAAACAGCTCAACTGTGGAAACCACGGAGGGGAATGAAAATCACTTCTTTATCCTTCCAAAACTTCTCCCTTTGCTAGGACATCAAGGATGAACTTTTTAATTTGTTTGACAATTCAGAATTTCAGTTTTGTTTGACAAAAATAAATCCTGTTGAACAAAAATCCTGTTTACTTGTCATTTCTAAATGTGGTCTGATAGATCACTTCATTAATTCATTTACTCTCTCAGACACAGCATATTAAAACATATAAATGGCTTCACAAATGTTTACTGGACTTAAAACACGTTTAGTCCATGTTTCCTCTGTTTTTTTGCTGCAGATGTACCAGGTTCACTTACTTCTTTATGAATCTCCTTCATCCTTTTCAAGCAAGTGGCTAGAAAATATGTCAAACTGCTGTGGATGCGATTGCTGTTCCAAAGCCAGCAAGTTTTGGTTTTCATTTCCCCTAAGGTGAGGCACAGACACCCACAAGAACTCGGCTGTTCCCTCTGCGATGCAGGGGATTGAACACAAAGACAATTTTATATCGGTGGACCTCTTACCTCTTCTTCTTGGTGATAATGAGGACATCATTAAAGAGGAAGAAGTACACCTGCTGTTTAGAAGTTCTTTTCGAAAAAAGCCCAGTGTCTTCCACATACGCTGTTAATTCGCCCCTTTTCACTAACCACCGTGAGGAGGAAACCAACGGAAAGGGCTACAAAGCAAGAAAACAACATTTTAATCCTTCCAAATTAGAGATTTTTAAAACCAGATAACAGAGTATTGTGTATTTGGGGAAAAACGCTTGAATAAACTCAAAGGTCAGAGATCACGAGTACCAGCAGGGAACAGAGGTTACCGAGGTTTAAGGTATTTTCATCATTCATACCACACACAAGTGGCGGCCTGCAAAGGCTGAAAATCACTCCTGCACGAGCCAACTGCTCGCCCAAGAGAGGAATGAACAGACCTGGCTGGTCGTACTTGGGATGGACAGACTGTGTGAGATCCCCTAAGGAGATTAAAGACTGGCTTCCAGGAATATGCAAGTTTTTGCAGAGTAAGCACTCGTTCTTTAAGCATGTACGAGCACCGGACTGTCCTCTAGGTACCTCACAGCTTTTCTACCTAAACCGTCGGGAACACGAGCTTCAGCTTCTCATCCCCGACACGAGGGCTACTGCACACTGCGCTGATCATGGCCCTACAGCTACTTAGAATGATGCTGGGCCTTCTTCTGCTGGGGTGTTCTGTGCCACACACACAATAAAAACAAAGGCAAAACTCTTTAAAAGAGAAACACACCGTACAATCCACTTTGAAGTATTCTGAGAGTATATTAAAACAGCCAAACAGATTATGGAGACAGCATACAAGGTTAGACTGGTCCTGACACAGTACTGAACGCTATTACTGAGATGTTCAGAGCACAGAGATGTTTTTTCCCATCCCTCTGTACATGAGGAATGCCAGAATGCTTACCAATCCGATGTGCTAACATCCCCTTTTCTACTCCGTAAGTAAACTGAAGTTCCAACACAGCTCTGCCAAAGAATGTGTAAAGCAGTACGTGATATGTCGGGTTGGAATTTGCTGCCCACTTCAATGCCAACACAATCCCATTTGTGACATTAGAAATTCACCAGTGGTTTGAAAGACACATCTGTAAGTTTTTGGAGGACATCTCTGCAGGTATCCACTTACAAAAGGCCTTATTAATAAATAACTGTCCTTCCTCAAGGGGAACTTGAGCTTTCATTTTGCCCTTCTTCCATGTTGTCACAAAATGGGGACGGTTACATCTGACCTTGGTTGCTCTGTAATCCGCTGCTGCAGCTGAAGGGACAGGCAGGTCCGGGCACGCGGCTGTACCAGGCGTGGACTAGAGCTCCTCGGAGCACCCTCCCGGACCAGAGGTTCCCGGAAAGGTCACTCAGGTTTGCATTAACCTTCACCCCTCCATTTAGGGGGTGTTCTCCCAAGGTCATTACCAAACCACACCACCTGGGGTTTTCCCTTGAAAGCAGGAAGGGAAGTTTTCCAAGTACTGCTGTTCTCACCAGGAGCTCTTAAAATATCTGTTTTCTGTCCGCTGTCACAGCTTCATCCCAGATGGGTAATTACAGATCCTGTAGTTCCTCTCACTCTTTATCTGGTTGATGGTCTGTGGAGCAGGATCTCCATTTCTCTCTGGGGTGGGGACCAACACCTGCCACAGCTGAAGCACGCCACAGAGGATCAGAGCCGCCTAATGAAGACCAAGCTTTCTTAATCCCATTTGTTCCCAACTGCAGGACAAACAGACACCATAGAAGGACCTTTTGTTTTGCTGGGCCACGAACATGAAGACAGACGCGAGACTGCACGTCCTGGTCATACCGAGAACAGATCATCTCTGAAGCTGTACCACGACCCACGGTGGCAGAAGGACAAAGGTCCATTGCAGTGCCGGCAGCTGCCCCACTGCCCAGAATTCCTCAGTCAATGACCCCGCTGACTGCTGCCAGCACTGAGCCGAGCCGAGCTGCTCTGGGGGAATGTTTCTTCAGTGCCAGAGAGGGACGGGCTCTTCCTGCTGGACCGTGCTGTCACCAGGCGACATTCTCAGCAAAGACACCGACTCCTCCGTGGGTTTCACCCCCCACCGCTGGAATGCCGTTTGGGTCCTACCTCGGATACTGAAGACGCTGGTCCTTCACCTCTGTGCACCTCGGGGTGCTGCCCGCACGCTGGACGGAGCACCTGGAGGTGTCTGGTGCCTCCCCCCCGCTGGCACCAAGCAGGATGAGGCTCCGTGGGTGACTGCCGCAAACGAAGCCCGAGCGGCGCAGCCTGAACCCTGCAGGTTCTCCGGCAGCAGGTACATGGAGCCAGTGGGCAACAAGAGGCCTCCCCTTTGCCCACACTTACCAACATCTGTACCTGAGTAAATGGGTGCTTACTGCTAAATTTTATGGAGCATGCATATTTTTCTTCATGCCAAGCAAAATAATAAAATTTTTGTTTCTACTTTAAGCATAACTGACTTTCTGCTTATCAAACGTCTCTACTTTTGTTGCTGCTGTTCAAATTCATTATTGGGTCTTGCATGATCAGACTAACGAAGATGACTCCTTTTTCCCCCTCATTTAAAGCACCTTTCACATGCTTGTAAAAAAAAAAATACTTCTTCACTGAGTTTGTCAGCTGTCTTCTTCATTCTGCATGGTTTGTCTTCTCAGATCTTTTCAAATCACTTCAGCTGCCCTTTACTGAGCTAACGTGTCGATACTCGCCCCGCAGTACACTGCGCCAGAACCAAAACACCGTGCCTCGCCTCTGATCTCGCTGTTGGAGGAACAGGACATTAACTCCCTAATTTTACCTGCAGCCACCCCCTTGGTTTGAATTTTGAGGGACAATTTTTCAGTGACTCAGAAACAGCACACAACAAAACAGTTTTTCAAAAGATGCTTTTTCCTGCCACCACGCAGCACAGAGCCCCTCCTCAGGCTGTCCCGCAGGGGTACGCACTCGGGGCAGGTGAAGTTGCTCAGAACTGCAGCGTGTAGCAGCCCTCTGGAACTACTGGGAAGTGTTATAAATTAAAGAAGCCTTAAACCCTTTAACTTGCCCCGACTGATCTATGTCCCAGCATACCCAGAACGGGCAGTAACGAGTGTCCGTCCTCACCCGGTACCCAGCCACGCGCTGAACAGAACCTGTGCTGTACTGACACACCATTAAACCTCGCAGGTGATCAAAGGCCAGTTCTGCTCAGATGTGACCCTCCCGGAGGAACAGCCAAGCACCAGCACTCAAATCAAGGAAAGTGTTATATCAAAATTTTTTAAAATTTGGCTTACTTTCTGTCAAAACACTGCTACTTCTGTACCTTCAAGTGACATGAAAATCAGTTTTTTAAACAAATGGCTTTTACATTTCCTGAAATGCAGCAACGGCTCCGTGTGACAGGACAGGAACGGGAAACACGGGACCGCACCCCCACAGCTGCAGCACCGCGCTTTTAGTGACTACAGAGTGCAAAGACTTCGGGCTGGATGGCCCCTAACAAAGAAATCACAAATGGGTTTGTTTCATGAACACAAAAGTGTTGGGGGGGGGGAAGAAAGAAAAAGCCAAACCCACACCTTCCTGGTGCTGAAGATGAAGAACTTAAGAATAAAAACTGCTGAATTATAATTAAAAATTAAATTCTAAAGATTAGCCAGATACAAAATGACACAATATCTGAGTAGCCTGCCCTGTGCTCCCATAGCTAGCTGCTCTCCAGTTACATCTAACAAAATAATCAACAAAAATCCCCAAACACTCCGTGAGGCTGAGCAAGAACAGAAATAGTTTACCTGATTTATAATGGTTATAAAACAGAATTATAACACCATGATGACTTTTTTTTTTTTTTTTTACAGACAAAAAGTACTTTAAAAATTTCTATTTGAGGACAAACTAAAAACTCCTCTAATCTGTGTTCCCAGGGAGTTCATCACATTTTCCTAATAAACTATATTCCAGAGGCAGCTTTTTAATATTAATTTTTCCTTAATTGCCAGAAGAGTACATCATGTAAATCATCTCCTTTCTATATAGAACAAGCCGTCAGAACCTAGAATGTATTGAAGCTCGGCCAAAGCAGCCTGTTGTACGCCAGCTGGCCAGCTCTCAAACCACAGATAAGGTCTGAACCACTAAGTGGTTATATTTAAGATGCACAAAAGAAAAAAATTCCATAAAAATACAGAAAAACAAAATAAAGTTGCTGTTGCTCCGATGAAACCAGCGAGAGCTGCTGTTACAGCACATGCAGGCGCTCTCGCACTCGTGCATCCTCTCCCCATGGAAAGGAAGTGACTAGAATCCCCGTAAGCACCTCCACACTGTCAGGTTCTTCTGTAGATTGGAAAACTATGAATGAAGCTGCCAAGCAGCCCACCCAAGGGCCTCAGCCTATCCCAACTCTATTTTAGGCTCTCCAAAGGCTGGAGACAATTATCCACCATTGTTAGCTAGGGCGGTGATGTCACTCGTTAACAGTGTTTCATTTACTGCTGTTGTTATAAGTAAATATTATTATTCCTTTCAGTTTTTAGTCAAAGTTTGAAAATAAAAATACTTCAGACAAGTTTAAAAACATCTTTTTGGAGACCACATTTTCTCAAAGACCAACCAAGATCTGCTACAGAACTGCGTGTGCGCAGACATGAACCTCTGCTTGCTACAGGTACGGTAATAAAGGAGACATTTGTAGAAATGGTATTTTAACAAACATTGAATAGAAAAAAGTAAATGTACAAGGATATACCCAATTCTTCAGTAATTAATGCTAATTTATTCTTTTAAAAAGATCTATCCTGATATTCTTTCCCGGCAAAGCTCAGCCTGAAGCATAACCTGCTTGGTCAGACACAGCAGTCCCCAGTCACCCGCCACGTTCCCAGGGCTTCAGCTATCCCAGAATATGCACTTGTCTCCCTTGACTGGAAAGTCCCGTCAGTTTGAGAGCCTGCGCTACATTACTGTGCTCATGCTGGCAGCAAACCTACCGAGACACGGCCCCAGAAACATCATCATCATCTCACCTTGATTTTAAACTCCAGCTGGGAGTTAATGGTGTACATCATTTCTGTCCTCTCCATCGTCCGGGCGCCTTCATTGCACAAACGCACCAACTAGGAACGAGACATTTATTGAACAGGTTTAATGTCCTCAAGACTTACAACAAACTCTTCTGACTTTATCAAATGCGCTTCTGAGGAAGCTTACAGCTTACAAAGGAAGCGACACTTTCACACAGGGTCACAGCCAGCGTGTTTTCAAACCCGAGCGACCCGCTCTGCCTTGAGGCAGGAGGGAGCGACCTCCCGAGATCCCGCTCTGCCTGGATTGTCCTGGCACACTGTGGTCATTACTCAGGCTTCAGGGGAGCCCGGGTTCAGCCCGAAGCTCTGACTGGAAGGGCTGCAGCTCTCTGATCCAAGCCACAACACTGTCCTGACAGTAGAGAACAGCAAGTCTGAATCCTACAGAGAACCTCAACTGTGCTGACAACAGTAGAGCGTTACCAAGTTCAGGATATTTTCCTAAATAATAAACAGACAGACAGTCATTTGGGCATAAAAACAATCCCTGGTGGCCTTTCTTAAAACAATTCAGAGTTTTTTATATTTCGGAACTCTTCACATTTGCATTATTTATGCATGGAAAACATTTTTTCCCTTAGAGTAGAATGTTCAAGGCCCAAGGTAATGTCTAGCACCCAACATGCAGGGAAGGATTTTTTTTTTTAATAAAGAATGCCCAGTGCTTCACATTTCACAACACTCTGGGTTGCACTATAGTTTCTGAAATCCTGAGACCTTAGAGGCAAAAAACAGCCAGTCCTCAGATCCTTAGATTTTCTTTTCAAACCCCAATGTTCTGTTTTAAAGCCATCTATTTCTAGAATATAAACATATTAAACAGATGGACCGGAATTTCCCACCAATTTAAAAAAAAAAAAATTGGTAATCTGATTGCTCAGGTTCACAAAGGGACGGGAATTTATTACACAAGTAAGGGCTGTTGAGATTTGCAATCTGTGCGTGGAAATGGACTTGTGCTCGTCTTCCACCATGGATCCTTGGCAAGCAGGAGGAGAGGGCAGCTCTAGCAACTGACAGAAGGGGATCTTACAGTTAACTTGCAGTGAGAGCACAAAGAATGCCCAAGTTTGTTTAGAAGATTCAGCCTTTCTTTTCCCTACTGTCAGGACAGTGTTTTGGCTTTTTTCCTACGCAGGGTCCCCCACACGGCTGTCGGAACGACTGGCAGCAAACAGTCAGTTTGTCCAACTACACAATGAAACACGTGAACAAAATGAGGAATAAACATGGAAATTCAACCTCAGGTGACTAACAGAAAACAAAAGCAGACACTTCTCACAGTGGATTTTGAAATTAAGAGCATGCAGTGCAGTGTAGGAAGGGAAACAGTCAAAGCAGAAAAAATTCTGCATCCCCATGAAACTCTAGGAACACACCTTGCTCACTTCTTTCAGAGCTTGCTTGCAGTTCTCGTATTTTGGTGAATCTTTCGGAGTTTTCTGACAAATAGTCTGAAATAAAATGTCAGTTACTTCAGAGGACTTAGCAGCCCAGCTACAGAACACAGACACAGAATTTCACGTACACGGTAACTGCAGTCCCGAGGCAGGGTCACAGCGGTGGGCAGGATACACGGGAGCACACTGGGTCACT
>NW_010142691.1:6544-19999 GCF_000699245.1 Pterocles gutturalis | reverse complement strand
CCGGGGATGGGGCCGTTTGCCTCGTCCCGTGTCTGTCCTCACCCGCAGGGAGGGCTGAAGGGAGCCTGCGGGCTGCCCTTGCCTGCAGCCGGGCCGGGAGGTGGATCCCCCCCGGGGGTGCTGTGTGAAATCCAGGTGTGCTTGGTAGGTGCTCCATGGGTGGCCAAAAACCTGAAGGGCCGCTGTCCCTCTCATTTAAGACACTGCGCGTGTCCCTTCTGCCAAAGGGAGCTGGCTGGTGGCATCGCTGCTGTGGGAAATACAGGAGGGTCTTTCCTCTTGTAACCTGTAAAAGCAAAGATGCTTCCGCTGGATTTTGGGCTCTACCTGTGAGCCAGAGCCTGTCAGCTGGATACCGCTGACCCCCCAAAGATATTTCACGTTAGATGTGCTCTAGGGCTTCTGAGCAGTGTCCCCTGCTCCAGCAGAAGCTGGGAACCTCTCCAGAAAGTTTGGTTTTTTTAAAGATAGGCATGGAAGGGAGTTTATCTTGCACTTCCACGCATTTTGCCACAGCACATTTGTCCTTTTTCATTGGGCTGCTAGTTAGGGCTGTTCATTGAAATGATCAGTTGGAAGATTGGCCCATAAGGAGGCAAATACGTTTTTTTTACCCTGCGTCAGGAAATCAGTGGTCTGATCTGGTTTCTTGTGTGGTCGCCAGCTCGATGGAGCTGCTGCAGAGGAGGGAGAAGGGAGGAGCAGGGCTGCCCCATTCAGTAGCAGCCTGTTCCCACGTTGGGTTAGATTTATCATAGAAATATGCCGAGGTAGGTCTGGGTCAATAAAACCTGCCTCCTCCTCAGAGAAAGACAGGCTTGTAGGTGAGTCTTGGGGTAATGTGTTTTCCTGTGATAGAAAGGAAGGATGGCATACTTGATTTATTGGTGCAAAGATGACAAGGCAGCATGATTCTGCAGGTTTTTGGTTACGATGTACCAAGTGTCTTGCATTTGAGGAGGAATTTGGATTTCAAACCCTGGTACAAGGACTGGCTGATGCAGGAAGCCTGTTGGCCTACAGAGCAGAGGTGCTCTCCCAGCCTCCGTGCCCTGCTCATTCACTCTTGTCTCATGTCTCTTTCCAGTGTATTTGGAGTTAACTGCCCCAACACGCTGCTTAAGCAAGGTGCTGGAAATGTGCCTGTTGTCACCCAGACCGCAGCTCAGCCGTTGTAGGAGTCTTCCAGGAGATGGAGGAAGCAAGTTGGCTTCCTGGGCAAATGCCGTTAGGCTTTTGCATTGCTGTGTCCTTCTCTGTCTGTGTTCTAAAGTGGCTGTGCTTATGTTTGAAGAGTTGTTGAAAGTCCTTTTGCCTTAATGGAGTTTTAGGGCTGCAGAAGCCTGAAGGAGGAAGTGACGGTGGTGGAAGTCCAGGTGCCTCCTGGCTTGCTGTCTCAGTAGATTCAGCTGAAAATAATTCTGTGTGCTTTGCTAAGAAGTGTGAGGGAATCCGTCTCTGTCTTGGGCTGCCTGTGCTTAAATAGGCCTTTGGATCAAGGCACTTTACGGGTGTGTTGTGCCTTGTCTGCCTTTGGGTGTAGGAACAAATGTCTTCTGCGCTTCTGCTGACAGCAAAATCGCAAAAGCTGGTCAAAGGAGTGTGGGGTTTGTTTTTTTTTGTTTGTTTGTTTTTTAAAGTACCACTGATTAATTACAACACGCAATCTTCTCTGATGTAAACCTCCCTGACAAACAGGAATTCAGCTGTCCAGCTTTTGTTTTTTGAGGATGTTATGGGAACCTGCAAAATATCATTAGTGCTTTCAGTGTTCTTGGGCACAGTGAGACATGGATGAGCAGCGGCTGGAGCAAACTTGCTTTGGGTTTGTGCTGGTTTTCCGCTGCATGATTTCGTTCTCTTGTTGGGGCAGCCCTATTCCAGGAGGGATAGGCAGCAGCCCTCACTTTGAAGAGTAATGGAAACTTGCTGTTAAGAGTTAGAGCATACCTGTTCATTTTTCAATCTGTTCTATTTCCATTCAGAGCATCAGTGCAGCGAGATAGCCAAAGTGTTGTGTGTGTTTTTGAGCAGTATATTCTGCTGCCTTTAGGGACCGTGGAGCGCTGAATTTAGTCAAAGTATTGCTTATTTTCCTCTGTTACCTGTCTGCACTGATGCTCTGAACTGAAATAAAATAGATTGAAAAACAAATTGGTGTGCCCTGGCTCCTCATACTGGATTTTACATTATCCTCTGGGAGAGCTGCCTGCTCTCCCTCTTTGGAGCACCCCAAAGAAAGATAATGACCCCTCAGCCTCTTTCAGCACTTCAAAGACTGAATTGTCTTTGGTGGGAGAGGTAGGAAAATTGAATTGCAGTACACGATTTTCTGGTTTTCCAATAGCTGTCTTTGTAAGGTCATGTTAGTAACAAGAAAACAGGAAACTGGTAAACACACACCCCAAGTATTCGGATTCTGATTTAAGGCTGTCACTGCCCTTAACTCCTCAGAGCTAAAACCAGAAAGTTGCCTGTTGCTTGGAGGCTGCTGTCATACCTGAGGGACTGCAGGGCCAAGGAACATGAGAGAACACATCTCAGCTTTCTGTCCCGCTGCATTTACTGATTTACACGAGTCTCTTGAAATGAGCCTTTGAGGAAGTGCCAAACGGGCAGCGATAGGGTGAGCCCCTCACAGGGACAGGGACCCTCCCTGGGCTCAGACTAAGCTTGCTTCGATGACCATGTTGGACTGTAGCTCCAGTAAGCAGAAAGCTAAGAGTGCAGGGAACAGGAGGGTGGTTGGGCTGCTCCTGTGGGACCCTTCGGTCGGCTCTAACAGAAGTGGCATTTGGGTACGGCAGAGAAATGGGAGTCTTCCGTTTGATTTATCTCCTTTTGTCCACTTCATTTTTTTCTGCCTGCTTTGTGTTAGCTTTTTAGAGCTTGCATAGGAATTCCTCGCTTCTACTTTTGCACCAGGTGTGCAGGTCACCTTTCGTAAAGTTTCGTTATCCATCCGTCGTTGGTGGCACTGCGCTGTGCTGGCGGCAGAGGGAGCACAAGGCTGGCGTTCGTGCCTTTAAAAAGCGGTGTGATGGTATTGCTGAAATTTCTTGGCAGTGCAGCAGGATTTTTTTTTTTTTTTTGAAAGCTAGAAAAATCTTGCTCCATGTGCATCCCAAGGAATAATTTCAGGTATCTTTAAGCTGGCTGCTGGGATCCTCCCAATCAATTCAGGAAGTGGGTTTTGGCATTATTTTGTTAACGCCAGCACATGTACTGACCAGCACCTTGTAAAAGCCCTTAATTATGGCAATAAGGGGCAGAGAGGATCCTTTTGCTAAGGCTGTTGTGGCATTAAAATTCTTCGTGTGCCTTGTGATGAGTTTTCTGGCAGTGTGAAGGTGCTGCGGCAGCCTCGTAGCTGCAGGGGAGGGATGGTCTCATCTGCGCATCTTTGGAGCACCGATCTCTACAGTGTCTAATTGCTCAAGTGTTCAGTCCTACATTTTAATTATCTTTTGATGAACCTAGTGACGTGGATGGCTTTTGAATCTGTTGAATCTGGATCGAAGTAATTATATGAATAACGAAGAGAAGTAATTTAATTTGGAAACTCCTTTTCAGTTATGGAGATAGAATGGGGTGCTCCTGTTTCCTCCTTCTCTCTGGAGAAGCGTTATTGCTGTCAACGTGTCCTTTTCCTGTTCTAATGTAGCTTAAAGAAAAAGACATGGTCCCATCAAACTGTGGAGGTATGTGAGGGCAGAAATACCTGGGAAAAGGAAGAAAGAGCTGGAGTTGCACAGTGGAGGGTAATGTTTGCTGCAGACAGGAGTACTTGGGAGGTTCAGAAGAAGAAGTGGCTTCTTTGCTTAAGTGGGAGTCCTGAGAGCGGTCACAGATGGTGGCTGCTGATGAAGAATGACGGAGGACCTTTATCGACACGTGGTCAAGTAGAGCCTTAGGAATTTTAGGCACTTCTGAAAATTTGTCTCAAATTGTATGAGGAGGCTGAGGGGAGAGCCCATCACTCTCTACAGCCGCTGAAAGGAGGGGGCACGGAGGGGGGCTGGGCTCTGCTCTAAAGGAACAAGTGATGGGACAAGAGGAAACGGCCTCAAGTTGCACCAGGGGAGGTTTAGGCTGGAGATTAGACAAAATTTCTTCAGGGTGACCAGGCATTGGAACAGGCTGCCCAGGGCAGTGGTGGAGTCACCGTCCCTGGAGGGGGTCAAGAACCGTGTGGATGTGGGGCTTGGGGACATGGGTTAGTGGGTTGGGTGGGGTTGGGGTGACGGTTGGACTTGATGATCCTTGAGGTCTGTTCCAACCCCTATGACCTTGCAGTCTCACTGGACATTGGTGGAACAAAAACTTCTTGGTGTGCTCCCTGGGATGCTGTCAGGATGGGGTCTAAGATGTCTCCTGATGTTCCTCAAAAGATTCATTTTGCAAAGCCCATTTGTTGTGCAGCTAAGATGAGCAAATGTCTCTGTCTCCTTTGTACCCCTGCTGACTCAAGTGAGCCGGTGTTCTGGAAGAGGGCAGTGCTCATGTGGTTCAGGTGTCAGAGGCCCCAGAAGCAGCCACTTCAACCATGTTTTACCTTAAATTTGAAATTCATAAAAATTCCCCTGTGAGCCTGGCTCCAAACAAGATGCAGAGAAGCAGCTTTAAGTTGAAAAAGTGACAAATGGCTTTTTCTTACCAGTGGTGCTGGCAGAGGCAGGTGGCTCATGCTCTGTAAGCACTCATAGAATCGTAGAATCATTAAGGTTGGAAAAGACCTCAAGGATCATCAAGTCCAGCCGATTGCTGGTGGTGGTCCCTTCTGGCCGTAAGCTTTGAAAAAAAGCCTGAAGCATGTCCTGAGTAGGGGGCAGTTGCCCTGAGGATGGTCTTGGCCATCACCCCCTGTTAAAAACTGTCTGTTCTCTTTGGCAATTATTGGATCTTTGGGTCCCAATAATTAAAGTAGTAAAATGTATTTAAACAAATACTTCTGTTCTAATTACTCAGGACACATTTTCCAGTCCTCTGCGTTGCTGTAATAAGGGGAGGTGCGGGTAGACTGCTTAGAGCTTTACTGTTTTGAGCTGTCATGGGCAAATATATCTTCTATATTCTTGCCAGGAATAGAGGGAGCAGACGGTGCCGCTGCTTCTTCCAGCTTGCCGCAGCAGAAGCAGTAGGTTTTATACAGAAGGCTATTCACGGCGAAGTGAGCAGATATCTCTTCCAGGGCATTGATGTTTCCTGCTCGTCCTTTTAGAGGAAGAGCCACAGCTATTATTATTCAACCAGCAGACCCAATTTCATCTCAGATACTGGAAGTCCTTCAGCTGCAGGGAAGGAGTGGGTGGATTGAACTGCTATTACATCGAGCCTGGCAAAAGAAACAGATCTCTCTCTTCTCCCACAACCAGCAGCAACTCTGCTGATGGCAGCTTGGTTACTCGTGATTTACAACTGCGTGGGAGGATAGCAGAGCCCCGTGTGTTTAAAAGGCTGCAAGTGCAGGTGGTTGGCCCTAAGTGTGGGTGAGGAGGTGGATCTGGTACTTGCAAGCTAGCAGAGATGAGCTACAGACCAGACAGCCTTTGGTAGTGATGCGCTCTGGCTCTTGGGGAGCGGGCAGGTGGGGTATCAGCGACACTTGGGTTTCTCTGCCTTCCAGAAAAGGACCCACCTACCCTGTGCTCTTGCTTCAAAGGTATTTGCGTGGGGAGCATGACACCTCTGCTTCGAGATGGTGTCAAAACCATCTGTCATCTTATCCTGATGATTGAAAAGCAGGTTCCATAGTGCTTCATCTTTAAAGCACAGGGAGCTCTTGGCTGAGCAGGGGAGCTCTCATGCACGGGTGGTACCCACCAGGCAGTTGCTCAGCTGTCTGTAGCTCTGGGATGAAGTGATGTCTCGTGGCTTCTCCTGTGTTCCCGCAGCCACCGCAGGTGGTGCCACGCAGAAAGACAGCCAGAGTCCTGCCTGCCCATGGGTAGGAGGTCCTGCTTCCCGCAGCGCCTGAGTTCCAGGGGGGTTGGTACCGTGCAGGAGTGAGACACCAGCTCAGCCTGTGCCCAGCGTCTGCTTGCAACTTACACTTTGGTGCAAGCTGGGAGTTGTTCTGAGCCTGCTTTTGTGCGAGGCAGCATTTCAAGGTGGTCTGTGAGCATTGACTCATTAAATTGTCATCGGCTCATCATTGTCCTGATGATGGACAATATTACTCCTGTTCTCTAGAGAGAGTAGGAAGCTGGGTGCAAAGGTGTTAAGCAGTTGATGTTCCTGTAAATCATGTCCGTCTCGCTGTTCTTCCTCTAGTGCTTGTGCTGTTTTGTTTCAGCCTCGTTGCCAGCACCGGTGTTAGGCATCCTAGTGTGTAGACAAGGCAGTAATGTCTTTATCTTGTCTAGCTTAGGTAAAAACTCCAGATATCCTGCTGATAAATTTCTGCTGGCAGATGTCCTATCTGTTCTCAGTCCTGCAATGGTGTGGAAGGGGAAAAAAAGTCAAAGGTAGGCTCTGGTAGATGGGATTAGGGGTGTGGAGTTCTACAAGAAATTACAGGTTGGGGGAAAAGACTTGTCAATGGGCGAGCTAGGACTGTGGTGTGTGAGAAGGGAGGTGCTGAAGGCCCTGCGCTGCAAGCAGATCTCCAACGCTCACGTGTCCCTGCTGATCTTAGGAGTGATGTGGGGAGAAAATTAAGTGGTCCCAAACCACTTAGTGCTTTGCAGGTCAAAACCAACACTTCAGATCCTCCTTTGTGTTTGGTAGATGATCTGAACAGGTCTTTCTGCACTGCTTCCCCACCTGCCCTGCTGCTGAATTCAGCATCTGTGCTGGCTCTGAAGAGCATTCACACCTCCTTGGGTTCTATCAGGGGCACATCAGGGAGTTTCTTCTCCCTTTTTATGACTCCTGGACTCATTTCCAAGCTCTCTTTGAAGTATTTACGTTTGAACATAATTCAGACTTTTGAGTTGTAGTGCTGAATTTGGGGATTTCCTCTTGTTGCTGTAACCACTGAACTGCAGCATAGTAAGCTACTAGGAGGTGTAAACTCACAAGTAATTTATGCTTAATCTTTCTGTCTTGCTACTATCTGAACAACGTGCTAACAGAATTTTTTTTTTTCTCTAGGTGGGCTTTGTGAAAGCGGTGAGAGGAGGCCAGTAGACCCTGGTGCCATGGAGCTTCCCAGTTACAGCAAGCAGCTGCTGCAGCAGCTCTACGCTCTGTGCAAAGAGCAACAGTTCTGCGACTGCACCATCTTCATTGGGAACGTTCATTTTAGAGCACACAAGGTGGTTTTGGCTGCAGCCAGCCTGCTTTTTAAATCCTTGTTGGACAGCACAGACACCATCTCCATCGATGCTTCTGTGGTGACCCCCGAGGAGTTTGCGCTCTTGCTGGAGATGATGTACAGTGGCAAACTCCCCCTGGGGAAACACAATTTCACCAAAGTAATCTCCGTGGCAGATAGTCTGCAGATGTTTGATGTGGCTGTTAGTTGCAAAAACCTCCTCAGGGACCTCATCAGCTGTTCAACTCAGGACCAGGTAGTGAGGGAAGTCTCCAGCCAGGCAGCAGAGTTGTCTGGAAACCATGCTGAAACCAATAACCTGCCCCACTCTGAAAAACCTGCGGAAGGAAGAACAGATATCCTCCTCCTTCAGAGAGTTTCCCCTTCTCCTGGCCCTGTAGAAGCACAAATGGAAGCAGATATTTCTCTTCCTGGCCAGCAACCTCCCATGAATCACACCTGGGTTCACCGGGATACAATGCAGAGTGACTCTGGATCCCTCCGGGAGGATTTGGGCTCTTGTCCTGACCAGTCTGCTCACGCCGAGCAGGGTGACTGTGCGGGAGAGGAGCTTGCTGAGCCTCCTGGGGAGAAAGGAGGAGCGAGGGATTTAGGTGAGACTTCGCAGGTCTGGGTACAGCGTTGCTTCTTATTTGCAGCTGCGTTGACTTGTGTTTTCCTTTGACGGGGGATCTTTTCCTCTGTGTTTGTTCTTTTTAGTTTCCCCTGGGTTGGGAGCAGCACCAACGTGTACCCCTTTTCTGCAGGGACTTTCTTCCTTTGGCCTTTGCAGTTGCTTCGCTCTCACCACTTTATAGAGCTGTAGTGAGCAAAACTTTTCTTACACGTGCATGTGATTGCATCTGGTGTGCTGCAGGATCCGCGTTAGTGCGGGGTGTGCGGGATGTGAGGCTGATAAGACAATCTGTATGACAGTAGGGGAACAGAGTTGCCTGCTAATGCTACCTTATCCTTTAAACTCCTGTTCAGCGTGGAAGGAAAACAGAGGCTGTACTGGGTTTAAAGTAAATGTTCCATTTATAACTGGTGTTAAATAAACTGTTGGTTTTCCCTCCAGGCTGTGTGATATCTTTAGAAGGGATTTGTGAGTCACAGTTTCCCTATTATAGCCAATGTGCTGGTTACAAACTGATGCCTTTCAATCACATCATGCTTTCTGTGAATCCCTTCAATTAGCAAATAACTCATCTTGTTTCTCTCACACAGCTGCAGAGAGCAAAAGCTCTAAACTGGATTTCTTTCTTCAATATGAAAGTGTGTTCTCTGAGGCTCTTTCTAATGCTGGAGCTGTGCTGAAAAGACTAGAAGAATGCAGAGAAATTAATGCCTCTCAAAAGAAGGTAGGTGTGTTTACTTGGGTAGAAGTTTTTTTTCTTCACCCTGCTGAGGCCTAGAATAGTTTGTGCCCTGCTTAGGAAATTGTTTCCTGGGAAACTGGGGCTCTGGTGCCTGGTTTTCTGAAGGACACCACATGCTCACCTGAGCAACACCCCAGAGGGAAGCATCTGTAAGAGCAAGCTGCTCGTGCATGTAGATAAAGAAGGACATATCCTGCCCTGAAGACATCTTTGGTGGGTTATAGGAGAGCTCCAGCGCTGATTTTTCTCCTCCTGTTTGTGGCATTTGCATTGGGAACTGTATCGACTTGTAAACGGCTGACATATGAATCCCAAAATAGACTTCCTAAGCCCTTGGCGAGGGCTTGCCGCGGAGCATCTGTTCCGCTCTGCGTACGGCAGGCTGCTTGTGGGAAGTGGTACAGGGGGGCTCGGGGTGCCCTTCTCCTGGCGATGTGCGGCTTTAAAAGCAGTCGTTGCTGGTGAATGATGCTCGAGTTACTGTTGGAGGGGATGTTTGAGTCTGGTGCTTGGTTAATCCCAGAGGATACTCCAGGCTCTGAACAACGGCAGCCAGACACCAGCTGGCATACCGGCTCCAAGGCACCGCAGGAACAGCGGGTTCTGTCTGTGTTGGTGTGGCAGTGGTGCAGGAGGACACGGGGTTTGGAAATGGTTGTGGTGGGTCCTGGTAGGCGCTCATCCTGGCTGCATGCTGCTGCACCATCGCGGGGTCTGTGGAAAAAGCTGTGGCCAGTGCGCAGGGAGGATGGGACTGCGCTTGCTCCCCTCACCGTGGCTGTGTCTGACAGAGCCTTTTTCATACCAGGCTGCGCGATCTCCCCTGCCTACCTTTTCTGTAAGTGGAAAAATGAGAACGTGACTGTTTTATTGCGAGCTCTTCAGTGGCTCTGTGTTAGCTGACCTTTTGAAGCTGAAAAACGCCACTCTGTAGGTCAGGGGGCTGTGATGCTCTCTAGGTTCCTGTGCACTTGATGGCTGGAAAGCTGTCTGGATTCAAGTCACTTGGTCCCTCCTGTACCAGTGTGACCGTGAGACACAGGACATTTTGTCTGTCGAGGCATTCTGCTTTTAAAAAGCGTTGAGGCATTCTCCTTTTAAAAAGCCAAGGCAACATGTTTATTAGAAAAAGAAAAAAAAAAAGGCAGGGAGGAGAATTCCCTTAGGTCAGGAAGAGCAGGTTTCTTTTCTGATGAGCCTTTAAATATTTGCAGCCCGTGTTCCCTTAGCTCCTGACCCTCCTGATGGTGTTGAACTTAACATCTCCGGGGCTTTAGGAGGGACGTGTGGGTCCTAATTTGTGTTTGTAGTAGCAAGTCCAAGTCTGGCTGGGCTGACAAGTGAGTGCATTGCTCTTAGCATGCTTGTGCGCCCTGAGAAGGATTTGGTTTTTGGATGTTTATTCATTGCCCCGATCAGAAAGATATGTCAAATTTAAGGTTTTACCTATTCTGCCCCTTGGCAACTGGAGCAGAGCTGGGGAGGATGTTGTGCAATGTGTTTGGGCGCTGCCAGAAGGGATTTGGCAGCTCCGTGCACCCATGCCAGCAGGCATCACCCGTGCCAGCATGCCTTCCCTTGCCTGCTTGAGCTGCCTCCACGGTCGCAGGGCAGAACAGCACCTGCACAGTGCCCAGGCAGGCGTGATGCCTTGCTTCTGCTCTGCGTGGCAGCCCCATTTTCTATTATTTGTCAGGAACTGTTTTGTTTAATGTTTCTTCAGCACCTCCAAGACCCAGCAGGTGAGGTTTGCAGCCCCTTTGTGCTCCCAAATGAGCTGTTGCAGCAGGAGCCAAGTGAGAGGTTGTGGAGCTCAGAGACAGTTTGTGTGTCTGACCGCAAAACGGCAGCTGGACAATTTTTCTGCAGCTATAAATAAACGCTGAATAAATGAGAAATGGATTTTCTTTAAGCCTTCCCGAAAAATCACTTCTCAGTTGTGACAAGCATGAAAAGTGTCAGCCCCAGGGCAGTGGGGGGGATAAACTGCAGCCTGTTGTCAGCAAGGGCTCAGGCAGATCTGTCCCTCTCTGAGCTCCCCTTGGGGACAAGCAGGACCCGTGGGCACCAGCACTGAGCCGGGGTTCTGTTTCCAGCACTTGGATTTTTTTTTTTTCTTTTTCCCCGACAAGGGCCTGGTGGTTTTTTTGGGGGGAAACACAGTGGTGTGTTTTTAAAGTCATGCTTGAAGTGCAAGTTCAGCTCCAACGAGCCCAGCTCAGGATGTGTAATTAAGGCTGAGATTATGCCAGAGGTACATGTCAGTGGATTTTTTTTCTCTCTCTCCTTTTATTATTTTTTTTCCCCTTTTTGTATTATTTTGCCCGTCATTTGCTTGCAGTCTCTTAGGTGCCTCGGGGCAAGTAAAAGTTGGTCTGGAATCCAGCAAGATGCTCTTTATTCGCAAGAAGCAGCCTTGCTGGGCGTGCTTGCCCTGGCACAGGGGAGATCTCCCATCCCACGTCCCTCGTGCACGTCCTTCTGCTCAGGAGCCTTTCGTGGTGGTTTATCTCTATGGGCAAGCAGCGATGTGTTTTGGACAGCAAAGCCCGGGCAGTGTCGAGGCTTGTGGGTGTTCGTGGGGGGTTTTGCCAGCCTGCCTGTGACACTGCGGCTGTCCTGGTGTTTAGGCTCCTCTGGTTTCCGTGGCGTTTTGCTGTAGACATGGCCTCCGTATTTCTGTACCTTCGCTCGGGTGCCTGTCCCTACGTGGGTGCCTTGTTCCTCGTGGTGCTCCTGGCTGCTCCCCTCCAGCGTTGCTGCCTTATCTCCTGCTACGTCCAGGGGAGATTTGTGAGGCTGTGGGGATTTTCCCCAAGGAGGTTTGTGGTGCAGGGCTTGCTTTTTGTGAGAGTTGTTGCTTCTCTCTAAGTTCAATGTTACATTTTGCTCCCTGGGCTGAAAAAACGCGTCCGCATTGTTTTTCTGTGTAGGGAGATGTGGTTTTTGGGGTTGTTTTTGTTTTAGAGTCTTTCTGTATATCTCACATAAACTATTCCTATCTAATTTGGTTCTGGTGTGGATGAAACCTGCTTGAAAATGAGAACAAGACTGAAATTGCAGTAATTTGGGGAAGCGTAGAAGAGCTTTGCTGGTGTCAAGTCTTATCTTCCTGTGCTCTCTTAGAGAGACTCAATTCAAATTATTGCACAGCTCATTTGTTCCCTCTACTCCTGGGTTCAGATGAAGCGGGGGAGCGTTGATTCTCCTGCGTAGAATAAATGTCACTGTGCTTGTGGATCATTTCCATTGCCTATGGGCCTGTCCAATTATTGTCATCCTTCGTTTGCAGCTGCAGGGATGTCTGGATGCGGCAGAAGAAAGAAGTTTCCCATTATCTTCTGCATCCTGATTAGGAGCAATAGGTTGTGAGGGTTTTATTTCGTGGTGGTAGAGCTGGAGAACTTTTCTTCCCCCTGTTCTGGAGTACTCGTGTGGAAGTTTGGGCTGAGCTTTTGTTCCTGTTGTGTGGAGCAAGTGGGGGTCAGCGTTCTCCAGGGAGCCTTCCTGGTGCTGGGGTCTCCCTCATCAGCCACGTATAAATGCAGGCTTGGAGAGGAGAAAAAAAAAAAAAAAGCCAGATTTCTGAACCAGAAATGGGAACACAGTTTTTCTCTGATTATTGTATGCACAGTGGTAGCTGATTGACTTTGCGGTGCAGGCACAGCCTGGGAGCTTCTCTGTGGTCCAGACGTGCAGAGCCAGCCCCTGTGCCAGTGGCCCTGTGGGCAGCGGCTCTCTCTGTGCAGGTTTCCGATGGCTTTTTTATATTTTCTTCACCTTATGCACATCAAAAATTAACCAGTAAAAAAACCCAAAGCAGCTTGCATTCACAGGGGACTGAGGATTATGTCTCCTGAAGTTTCCCTGCGGTGCCCAGCCTCCTGCGGTCAGGGACCGTGCAGCTCGCTGGATGGCCGGTGCGGCTCTCCTCGGGGAATGGAGGTGGCACTGAGGTATGGACACAGGATTTACCACCTTCAGGGGTGACTCTTGTAACTGAATGTGCCTCAGCTTGTGAGGGAGGGGTCTGAAGGGAGGTAGCTTCTTCTGACCCCCCAAACCCCATGGCTTTCCAGCCTGTCTCTTGCAGATCCCTCCCCACCACCCTCCGGGTGCTTGCATTGGCTCTAAAGCTGACGCTTGAGAAAAATCACTCGGTAGTAGTCACTAAAGTGGCTTTTTGCTGAGACATGCTCTCCTGTGGGAGCAGGAGCATGGATAAGGCATGAAAAGCCGTAACCCTGCTCACCCATCTGCAGGAAAGAAGCTAGTGGCCCCACTGGCCTGCCCTCCGTCTCTCCCCACATCCCTCTTTAGTCTCAGTTACGGACCATTGCACTTGGGTGGGAGGTACCTTACGTGCCCATCTGGTTGAGGTCCTCTCTGTGTCCCAGGACTTCCTCAGGACAGCACGCCGTTGTAGATTTGACCCTGGCTGGTGGCCAAAGTACAGCAGCCGCTCGCTGACCCTTCCCCCTTCCCGGGATGGAGAGAATTGAAAGAGTGAAAGGAAGAGAGACTCGTGGGGTGAGATAAGAGCAATTTAATAACTAAACTACAATAATATTGGAAATAGTAGTAATGATAATAAAAGTAATGTATACAAATATACAAATGACACACAGTGACACTGCTCACCACCCAATGACCAAGGCTCAGCCTGTTCCCAGCCAACGATTCCGGAGTGGGGAGAGTCCTGAAACCGCAATCCTGGAATGGAGATAAGAGCCCGAGTGTCCGAGAGACCGAGACGACCCTGAGAGAGGGGTGACCTGGGGCAAGAAAGAGGACTCCCAGGCAGAGCCTCCCCTCTCC
>NW_010142691.1:0-6337 GCF_000699245.1 Pterocles gutturalis | reverse complement strand
GCTGCCCATCAGTGTGTGATCAGCTTCTCCTCAGCACAAACCCAAACAGCCTCTCACCAGCTGCTGGGGAGAGAGTGAACCCTGTCCCAGCTGGAACAAGGACACACACCAACTGAGCTCAGCCCAGGCTCAAGGTTGCTCCCAGCACAACCATCCACCAGCTGCTCTTCAGCCATTGCTCTTCTCACCCAGAAAGACTTCATCTCACAGTTCTCTTGGAGGGGGACATTGGAAGGAGCAGAAGATAATAAGGAGCAATGGGGCAGAGTGAGAGGTTGTGTGGTGAGATGGAGGGGCACAGCAGTGTAGGAGTTTGCAGTATTTAAAGGGGGCTACAGGAGAGCTGGGGGGGCTAGGGGGTGCAGGGACAGGACGAGGGGGAACGGGTTGAAGCTGCAAGAGGGGAGATGGAGATGGAGATGAGATGTGAGGAAGAAATGTTTTCCTGTGCGGGGGGTGAGGCAGTGGCCCAGGGTGCCCAGAGCAGCTGTGGATGCCCCATCCCTGGAGGGGTTCAAGGCCAGGCTGGATGAGCCTTTGGGCAACCTGGGCTAGTGGGAGGTGTCCCTGCCCATGGCAGGGGGTGGGACTCAATCTTTAAGGTCCCTTCCAACCCAAACCATTCTGTAATTCTATGATAATTGATTGTGTTAGGAAAGAAATCTGGGAAAATATGGCAGATGATATGGAGATAGGAGACCTACCTCCTGCGGCGTTACCTGCAGAGATTCCTGTTCGGAACTTGCTTCGGGGCTGCCGTGGATGTGGGGAGGTTTGAGATGAACTGGGAGGGCTGTTTTGTGGTGTTTGGCCATCACGGTACTGAGTTAGTGGTGTTACAGCCACCAGAACTGACACCCTCAGCTGGGACCCATTCTCAGTGGCCGCTGAACCTATTTGGTGGCAAAGCTCAAGCTTAAGCCGGATCTTGGTGGGCAGGATTTCCTGCTCAGAGATCCTGTCTCTTCCTCTGGTCTGGAAGCTGGATGTGTGCTAATTTGTGCCAATTTGGCCATGAAGGGTTTTTGCAGGGAGTGAAAGCCTAATGGATGAGGCTGTAGTGCGTGGGCACATTACCACTAAGTGGCAGCTGAGATTACAGCTAATATCCGTATTTCTCTGTTTTTTCTAGGATCAAAGTAAGTCTAAAAGGTGCTGTGTGCTCTTTCAAGACAATGCTAAAAGGCCGTTGTTCCCACTGAGCAATGTGTCCAAGGAAAGGTCTTCCGGAAAGAAACTATAGATAGCAGAGCCTTTCAGTTTCTGAAAACTCATTTCCATTAACCAAAACCATGTGCTGAGGATGGGATGTTATCTGGAGCTCTGGGTAACGATGCTGTGCTGATTTTAATTTAAAAAAAAATTTTAAAAAATATTGCAACAATACAAATTACTTTTCACCCGTATCAGTAAAAACGTGTTTGGCAGGGTGCTGAGCACCTTTAGGACGACAAGAGTCAAGATATTTTGTGTTTTACAGGATCATTGTGATCTGGAAGGGGCCAGGCATGCAAACCTTGAGAGCAAAAGTGATTTGGTTATCAAGTCTCGTTACAAATTAATGTTTTCATTAAAAGAATAAATACCTTTAAGCTTGTTCTTCAGCACATCTGCAGGATCTCCTTTCTTCCTTTATAACAGACGCCTTCATGTCCACGTCTCTCTGTGTGGCAGGAAAAATGCCGTTAGCGGGTAAGAGCTGGGACTCCTGCGGCTCCCCCTCTGTGGATACTCTTTGGGATAGGTCATTGCACTGTCACGCTGCCCTAATAGATGAGCATTTACACCTCCTAGGAAAAGCAAGTCCACCGTCCCCCTGGTGCGGCCCCGAGCAGTTGCATTCAGTCTTTTTATCATAGAAATAAAAATGACAATGACAGCAGAAAATGGCCGCTCTCTCTGGAGCTGGGCTAAGCTCTCCACTTCAAAGATACTTTTATAGCATCCCTGGAGTCTCTAATAAAGGATGCCTGCTCTGAAAGGCTGGCATCTCTCCTGGAGAGCTGAGGAGCATGTGTCTTTAGGGGCAATATTTACAGCGTTAAAGGGCTCTGGGGAAATGGGAGCAAGAATTACGGCTTATTTCTTTTCCTTTTATTTCCGTAACTGCGCAGGCATGTTTGCCTCTGGTTGCTGTTTCAGGTCATTGGAGTGGATTTTTGGAGCTCTGGGTGTGATTGCCAGGTGGAGTGAGAGCCCACAATACTCAAGGGTTTGCTGCCTCCTCTCCAAAGCTTTCTTTAGGAAATGCAGCTCCACTGTGACTTGAGGATGGGAATTCCTGAAAGTCCCACTTAAAACGCTCCCTGCTTACTGTGCAAGTGATCTCCTTGTTCTGCAGCGAAATCAAGTATCCCCTGCCCTAGCCTTGGACTTCCAAAGTGATGAAGTTTAACCATGTTTTATTAGGTCCCTTAGACTCATGGACATTTGGCTGTTGGGGGAAGAAATTAAAAGGTTTGGAACCAGCTCCACTTTGTGGGACTTGCTGTAGAGATGGGGGCTGGCAGAAGGCTGCTGCCCTCCTTCCTGGCGCTTGTGGCTGCAGGCCAGAGCTTGAGTTCAGTGGTGTGTGTCTATTTTGGTTTTGGTTTGGTTTTTAAAATTTATTTTCCCCAAACGAACCCCCCAGGATTCTGCATTTTGTGTAGGGCAGTTGACTCTGTTATTAACACCTTCCCTACGTTTGCCTGTTCTGTTGTAGGCTCTGGTTGCCTGTCTTGCAGAGGCAGGGGAACAGTCAGTGTTCAAGAAGCTGCTGAGCAAAGTGAAGGATGCTCAGACCCTGGATGCTCAGACCCTCCTGTCTTTACTGAAGCTGTTTCAAGATGCAAATCCCAAGCTGAGAGAGGTTTTGCTGGAGAGGGAAAGGGGCAGCGGAGAAGCCCTGCAGCAAACAGGTACAGAAGTGGGTGCAGCCTCTGGCAAAGTGAGCGGGCAACCTTGCCGACAAAGCAAGTCTTCAGAAACCCTGGATCCTTACTTGGATGCAGGAGGTTCATCACGTGCTGGCCAAGATCCTGGAGCGTTTCCGTCCTGCAGCAGTGGGGTGTAGGCAGCGTGGGGCTCTCCCCGTTGCTGCCCGGAGGGCTGGATCGATGGCTGCGCAGCCAGCGTGGGTCAGAGCACAGCTGAGCCTCAGGACTGAAAGCTCCTTTCGTACTTGAGTCTGACACAAAGCAGTGGCCTTGCAAACCTGGTGTTAACCTCCAGCTTGCTTTGTGGCTTTGTGCTCTGTTAGATAAATGAGACGTTTTCCTTTCATAGAGTTTAAAGAGAATAGTAAAGTGGTTTTCCTCTGCTGGTTGTGCTTGGGATGAGCCTTGCAATTCACTTAGATCTTTCAGAGAGTCTCACTCGCTTCAGGAGCCTGTCAGTTCCTTCAGACTGGCTTGTTTCTTTTCTTGTGTTTCTGAATCTTTTTTTCCCCCCAGAGACCACAAACGAGGGAGAGATGCTGACTGCTCGCTTGCTTGGGCACAGGGAGGAGCTGATCCAGAGCGTGACACAGCTGAGCCCCATCGTAGAGTTCCTGGAGGCGGCAGAAGAGGGATTCCTGACTGCCTCGGAGAAGCGGGTAAAAAAAAAAATCTGAAATAAGGAAACCTCTGTGGGTTAGGAGTGCATGTGTCTGCAAGGCACCATCTTACCGCATGGTTTGCCCAGTGATGTGCCAGCCTCACCTGGTGATTTCACCTTCCCTTTGCACAGCACGGGCTGCACGTGTGTGTTCTCTCGGGTCCTTCTGCACTGTACTGCGGGAATACCGAAAGCTGAGCTGCGAAGGCAACCTCAGCACCCGCATGAACACTTCCTGGCACAGTGTCAGACTGCGCTTGCGAGCGGAGCCTGGGCAGAGGGGGTGCCTGGTGCAACTCCTAGACCCTGGAAATGCCTTTTTGTGAGCTCAGGGAGGTTCTGCAGTGGGGTTTGGTTTCAGCAGAACCACTGATACCTCTGTGCTGCCTGCTTGCCAGTTAGTCCTTGTGTATGTGGTCATCAGCTTACCTTTCAGCTGACTCTCTGAACTTTATCTCTTTAACTCTTATCCCGCAGTTGCCTCCAAGAGTAGCACACCCACTGTCTGATTTTTTTTTTTTTTTTATCTTTTGAATGCAGTCGTTGGTGAGGACTGTTGCTTCCCTATAGCAATTGCATTGTATATGCTGATTTGCAGAAGCCATAATGGACAAAATATTGTGTATAGCCTGCTTGTTTGTCTGGTTTGGGGGGAGCTGGTGATACCCTGCCTGTGCAGCTGAAACTCGCAGGGTGCCCTGTCATGCTGTGTTCGGTACACGGCTTCCAGACCTCCTGTCCTTGTTTGTCACATCAGTTAGTTCCCATGACGCAAGATTATAGCGAGTGGAACGCACTGGTGTGCTCCGTGGCACAAATGATGTCTGCTTTCTGTCTGAGCGAGCCTGGCCAGAGCCGCGACACGTGGGCTGAGAACCTCTGCTCGTCTTGCAAGTCCCTCAGTTACTGCCTTGCTCACTTGCACGCGGTCCTGGACCAAGTGTCCATCTGAGCATGGGTGCAGCTGGGTGCCGGAGGTGCTGCCAACAGAGGTGTCCGCCTTGTCCTCATGGCCTGGGGTGCGACTGGTGGCTGATGAATTTCCCCCTCCAAAAGCAGCACAGCTGAGCCTGGAATGGGGATGTGAGAGGAGGAGGAGGCAGCAAAGGACTCAGCATCTGCTGGAGATATCGCTGCTGTCTGCATGGAGGTGCCCAGAGCTGAGATCTGAGCTGTGGAAGCTGCATCAGCAGTGGGGCAATTAGGATTTTTCATGTATGCCTGTTTGTGTTGCAGTACAGCCTTTCTTTTAAAAGCTGCACTCTTCCCCTGCGCTCTTCTTTTTGTCTTCATGAAATTAAGTAGTTCAAATGCAGCCATTTTTTATTTCCCTTCCTATTGAAAAAAAACCCAAACCAAACAACAAACCAAAACCATTCTGCCATCCTAAATCTGCCCCTTGGGCACAGGATCCAGCCTTTAACTGCATCGTCATATGCTACGGGACTGCTGCCTTGTTTGGTGAAGGGGCAGTGTTATTCTGCATTTCTTTTTATCCTCTTCAGTCACTGTATGCTCCGTTTGCTGCAGAGCCTCCAAACTCTGCTGCAAATACAAAATCATTCCCCTCTCTATGGGATCCCTTCATGCTCTTGTTTTAGCCCACAGGTTCTCAGGAAGTAACAAAAGTATTTGGGGACTATTCTTTCCCTGCTGTGGCACAGGAAAATACGGCAGAAATTGCCAAGTGTAGACTGACCTTGGGGGGTTCCCTTTTTTTTTTCAGGCTTTGTTTATTTGTTTATTCCCCTTCATTGCCCCAGACAAGTGGGAAAATGCTTAATTATTTCAGAAGTTAAATTGATTAAAACGATGGGCCTGTGGCGTATGTGGCAGTTGAGATCTCTGGTGTCTCAGGTGCAGTACTGGGAAAACAAACATGGAATTAGCAGCCACCTCTGAAGGTTTCGTCTTACCTGGTTCATCCAGCATGGCACGAGAGCTCTGGGCTGGCAGAGATAGGATCTAGTTCTCCACAGGTTCATAAAGATGAGGCTTTCTTTTTTCTTTTCACAGTCACTGCCTCATTAGCTACACATTTATTAAGCAAGACAAGCACGAGTTTTACGTGTAATGGCCTTTTTTCTAGGGAACTGGGTTCTTTGTATGCCTGGCCCAAGCTATGCCTGGAGCAAGTCCAATTTTCTTTGCCCAAAAACCATTACATGATGTGTTGTGAAGCTCCTTCATAAATCCCTGTTTTTCTGGGGAAATTTTTACCTAGTGTTTTTGGTTTTTGAGTGCTTAATTTTATGGCTGTAGTAGTGTTTCTGTAATGTGAGGAGGTAAGGTAGAGGATTTCGGGGGTGGCTTGGGTGCACATTCTCACTTCAGAGAAATAAACTTGGATACAAAGGAAGAGGACCTAACCTCTCATGCGTGGTGTCCCACGGCTTTGGTCATCGCAGAGTTCAGAGCAACTCGTCCACAGTACAGCCCTGAACCTGGAGCATCAGAGTAGCTGGTAAAAACATCTGTCCTTTAGTAAAAATATCCATCCTTTAGTAAAAACATCCATCCTTTCCTTCTGTCCAGGCCCTCTGCTAGAGGGGACTTGGGTATTCTGAGCTACGCACTTTCCGTCCCCTTTGGCTGTGGTGCTTACCTGGCTGGATACTCAACCCAGACTGCGTCAGAGCTAAGAGAGGTTATCAAAGACAACACAAATGAGGTTCCTGGCTGTTGCAGGAGCAATCCAAACTGGATGTGCTGGGGGCTGAAGAAGTCATAGAATCATCGAATCATTAGGGTTGGAAAA
>NW_010142690.1:13661-21344 GCF_000699245.1 Pterocles gutturalis | reverse complement strand
ATATATTTCAGATATTTTTATTATATAATAATATATTTCTCAGCTGTTAGCCCACAGTGGAGCCAGATCTCTGCATTGTTTGTCTGCTCTTGTTGTATTGGAGGCTTGCCACACTTACTTAGGTCACACCGGCAAAAGAAGTTGGAATGAATATTATTTATCATCGTTAAATGGTTTTCTTGATCTTGTGTCCAAAGATGAGATGTGTGTAGTGCCTTAGTTAAGCTTACAGTTTTATGGTTCTATAAATGCAAGTGAATCATGGGGCACGGAAGAGTTCACAGTGTGCAATTTCATTGCATGAGAACAATTAAAGATAAGTTGGATGTTTGTGGTTTCAGTTTGTTGTGTTCCCTTTTTGTCTGTTCATTTTGGTAAGGATAGTAACTAACTGGTTAAAACCAAAAGACAGAGGTATTGCATCAGTGACATGTATGTCTATCTACAGAAAAAAAAATCCACTTTCTTCCTCATCCCATGCTTGTGATTTAACTTAGTGGGTGCTGCTATCCTTGATGTTACTCTTGGGTTATTCTGCTTTGCATCACTGCTGTTTGTGGCGCTGTGCCTCCTGCTTCTTTGTCCAATTTCAAATTATTACATCTACTCAAATAAGTACTATAATTGTCTGCCATTGCATCTGTAAAGCTTTGCATCGTATCAGCCTCTGAGAGATTAGTGTTTGGTGATGTAATATGGTGGGATCTACAACTAGTTAAAGGCTAAACCTTCTCAGATTTGTTTTAATTTATGTAAATATGTTACCAGATTTTGTTAATGTAGCCCCTGAGACTAGGTTGGCAAATGATTTATTTTCTTAATGAGAGTTGTTGGACCAATGAGGGCACAGATAATCTTGTTATACCATCCAGACCTCGTGTTACATTTGACGAGATTTTAGAGAAGTCATGTGTAATACTTTCCTGTGGGTCAACTCTGCTTGTGTTACAGTTGTACAAGGTCAGACCTTAATTTATCTAGCAACTGCGTATTTAATTTTAGAAGTATCACAGGACACATCAGCTTGCAAGGCACCATTCCTGGATGTTCAAATGCAGGCCCCAGAGTAACAGTGGCAAGATAATGGGTTGAAAAGGTGAGAATATGCTATGCTCGCCAATTAGACTAACAGTGAAATAGTTTAAAACTTTAACGTTCAATAGACTGAGTCCAAATTTAGATTGCTATTAATTATTTTATGGCTATTAATAACTTCTATGCATGCCTAAGGGCCTTCTATTTATAGAGAGTAAAGCTAGGATTGTCTAGTTTATTTTAAGGATAAGAAATTAGAATAACATTAACACTCACATAACGTTAACTTTATACCTATGTGTTTGAAAGTGATGAACGCTTCATACGCTTCTGAAACCAGGACACCAAGGAAAGACGCAGCTTCCATGATTAGCAAGTAGTTCAGATTTTCTTTGATGAAAAAAACAATGACTTATTGTAAGAAAGCAAAGGTTTTTTTGAAGGAAAATAGCAAGAAGTAATCTCTTTATTTTTTCAGGCATAAATGAAAAAAATCAGAAAAATAACAGACTACTCAAAATGTTGCTTAAGGAAAATACTATTTGTAATACAAACACTAAAACTTGTTTAGAGGAAGCATTTTCAATTGTTTCTGGTGATGTGGTGCCTAGGTCTAATTGCGAAGCTTCTGTTCTTGAATAGAAGATTTTGCTGCTGAGGTTCTTAGTCTTTTCATTGCTACATCACGTAATGTAGGAGGGATGTCTCTGTTGCTGCTCAGTGTACCAACCATGCTGTTATGTTCCACTGTGATCCCAGTGGAACATCCACACTTCAGCTGGACCCTGTCACCTGAGCACAGCATATTACCAGCAGTGATATAGCAAATCAGGCTCTCGAAGCACGTATAGACCTCTAACAATGTGTCCCGCACTTGTGCTGTGGTGAGCTCTTTGCCTTATACTTACTCTACCACGTCACAGACAGCTACCTTTCTAACTTTCTCATTTTATAAAATATTCTTAATTTTTGTGGGATAAGATAATTTGAAAACAATACACACAACAATTCTGAAAGGTTGCTCCTCTGAGACCTTTCTGGTTAAATCTGTGTTCAAGCAGAGCTCTGTGTTGCCTGCGGCATAGTCGGTTCTGGGGAATACAGCAAAGCAGGAGATACCTGGCAAAGTGGGTATGGACGTTGTATGACCAGAAAAAAGAAAACAAGTTTCTATGATGACCTGTAAACTGATTTCTTCCTCTAATCTTTTGGAGATAAAGGGGAGGTAGAAAGGCAATATGTTTTTTCCAAAAATAAAAGGATTTTCTTACTAAATTACTATCCTGCAAGATGCTCTGTGGTCTTAGCTCTTCTTGGGATCAGTGATGTTGGAGGGTATTGATCACCTCACAGGACTAAACTGTATGTGAACATCTCCATAAAGATACTGTCATACACCAAAACATCCTTTTTCATAGAATTTGCAGTTTGAGGGTCTAGTCTAAGGCCTGTATACGTCTTCAGGAGTCTTTTTGGTTCAGACTCTAGGGCAAATATAATATGATGGGCTGTAATATAATTTTCAGTCTCTGTTCTCCTAAGGACAGTAACTTCAGTAGGGCTTGCAGGACATAAAGGTCCATCCATGTGGGTCTGATAGAGTGATTATGATTAATTAAAAAAGATGCTTCAAAAATTTCAGCAATGGCATGAAATCTTCAAATGGATGATTTTGAAAACGAAAGGTGTGAAGAAAGGGAAGGTAGCTTCTGTTTGCCTTTAAGCTGTTGTGGAGGAAGTAAGAGATTATGAATATTATGCATTTTTCCTTAATAAATGGTCTTACGTAAATTGACTGTTTAGTCTCATTAGGAGGACCTCCCAGCTGCCAGTGGAATGTTTATTCTGAAATGTACTTTCCTTTTAATTGATGTCAGGAAGAGGTTGTAGATATGTTTATTGAGATACACTTCTAAAACTGCTAGTGCAAAAGAGATTTTATGTGTCAGTCTTCAGAACAGTGTATGTTTGTGGGTTAAATGATGGAAACTTTAAGGTGGCAGCAGAATTAGAAAAGTGTTTATGAAAATATGAAGATAAATGCACGAAAGAACCATGACTTAGAATTCTCCTGCCTGTCAACAAAGTGCCTTCCCAACAAGAGATGAGGAAGAGAGGCTCAGTTTCATAGCCTTATTGACGATGGGAATTTTACATTCTGTTTAATAAGAAACTTGGTGGCAGCATTTAGAAAAAAGATGATCAGCTGCTTTGTTTTGTGTAGCTTTTTGAAGTTGCTGTGTTTTGTATTACACCTTGGAAGTTTGTCATAGGATACATTCCCTTCTGCATAAAGAAAACTGTATTTTTAAAAAGCCCCAACTTCTTATAAATTTATTTTTGCTGCAACTGACTTGGTGGGTCTTCATAAGCTTGTTTTGATCATAGGAGTTTCAGAACATTCTTGTCATTGTCTTTTAGAATTATGGAGAAGTTCGTGTTGTCCAACAGGATGTCAGACAGGCAGCTTTCTCAGTAATTTCAGAAATCTTTTACATGATAAGTTCTACCCAAACTTCAGTGTGCCAGAACATAACTTTGAGAACATTTAAGCATTATATGATGTGCAGCAGATTTAATATTAGGGAGTATGTGAAAGTTTTTGGTGTGTGTGTCTGTGTTGTGCTGACCAGTTCATCAGTCTAACTTATGTGTGTGAAATCTTTTGGACTGTTATGCTGAAGCCTCGATTAGAGACACAAGGAGCAGAGAACCCTTCAGAAAAGTGTTGACTTTCATGAACAACATAAAGGTCTGTTTTCGAAGTCCCAAAAGAAAACGTGTCTATGAGTATTTCTTTAATTATTATTTGTGGAAGTTTTTTTGCAATCAGAGGTGGGAGTCAAGACCAAAGTTGTGTATGTTTTGCTTCAAAGAAAGTGGGACTAAAGTGGAGATTTTTTCCACTTTCCTTCAGATTGTCCATCCTTCCAGTTAAAAACCTGGGACATGGTTCCAGTACATCTTGAAGGAGGTGGGAAACTGCATTATGTGGGAATCTGAATCCAAGAGACCTTTAGCTTCTGAGTCAATCTGACTCTAAACCCTTACTAATTTAATTTTGGTTTGCAAGCTTTATCATAATATACTAAGTAGTAAAGTATTTGTGGATGGGATTATAATATTGGCTGTGGTATTTTCATTGACTTATTATTTATGGGAATAATGTAGAAATTAGTCTAAAAAGAAATCTGGTTATCACTTTCCCTTGAAGATCATTTTCAGAAAATGGCCTCCAAATAATTTCTGCAACATTCCTTTTCTATTTGCAGAATTACTAGGACACCCCACAATGATTGTTCTGCGAGAAACACACAGCAGATGCTTAATATAATTGTTTAATATTTATGCAACACTTTGACGATGATAAGTGTTCTGTGTGGTAGATACAATACTGTGTAAACTGTGGGAGTAGTAGTTTAAAACTTTGTTAAAAAATAATTCAACATGTAGTGTCCCCAGTCTCATTAAAGAACAAGTGTGTTAAGCCACCAAGATCAAACCAAACAGAGAAACTTTGGCAAAACCCAAAACCTACTGGTAAAAACCTAGGTAGATCCAGCTAGGCATATATTAACTTAAGTTTTTGTTCCTTATATATCTCTTATGAGGTATAAATACTACATTTTACACTTCAAGAACCTTACAGTTGTAAGAGCAACATTCCTGACCTTCCAATGATTGTTATAATCTACTAGCAAGGCATTCGGTTGATGTGATGTCACTGGGAAAAAGCATAGTGAACATAAGCCACAGTTAAAGTTGGTGATATGAGCAGACTGAATTTAAGCTGGTGACTATAGTTAAAAGGTTTGACATACTCTGTTACTAATCCACTGAGCCTTCCAGCTACTCTCACACCTTGAAAATAATAGCTGGCATGTCTTCACTGTCACCCAGGCTTGTGTGCTGAACTGCTGTGAATGTCTGTTAAGCTTCGTGACTGCAGAATAGTGCAGAGACTCCAAAGTCCTTAGTCTGCTTTGATAAACCATGCCTTGGCAGTGCAAAAATGAAGCAAGATTTCAAGTGTTTGTGGCTTGTTGTTGGTTTTTTAATATATTAATGATCATTGAAAGTTATAATTAATGACACAAGACCATTGTAATGTTTTGTTGCACGACTGCGTGTCCATGAAGTCCAAAAATCTTGTAGGTTTTGCATTTGGTATCATCTCTTTCAAATCCCTTAATTTTTATTTGAGAAAACATCCCATCCAGCTCCAGGAGAGGGGAGGTGAATGCAGGTTACAGCTGAAAACTTTTCATAGAATCATAGAATGGTTTGGGCTGGAAGGGACCTTTAAAGGTCATCTGGTCCAACCCCCCTGCTATGAGCAGGGACATCTTCAACTAGATCAGGTTGCTCAGAGCCCCGTCCAACCTGACCTTGAATGTTTCCAGGGATGGGGCATCTGCCACCTCTCTGGGCAACCTGTTCCAGTGTTTCACCACTCTAATTGTGAAAAAATTCTTCCTTATATCTCATCTGAATCTACCCTCTTTTAGTTTAAGACCATTACCCCTTGTCCTGTTGCTACAGGCCCTGGTAAAAATTCTGCACCCATCTTTTTGATAAGCCCCCTCTAAGTGTTGAAAGATAATAAAGTTCTTATGAATTCAGAACTGGATGACTTGTCACCACCTAAACTGTAGTGGCATGCCATGGGTTTTCACATGCTGAAATCCTGTGTCCAAACGGCACTGGTTGGTTGGTCCGTCTTGTATCTGCTGCTGGTGCCACCCTGGGTGAGGGAAGCAGGGAAAAATGCTCTTTCCCATGCAAGAGAGTCAAGTTAGTTGAGAGCTTCTCTGAAATAATTTGATGTTTGTGTAAATCCTGAATAAGTACAATATGTGATCACCCTTAGAACTAGTCATGTGTTTCATTCTGAACTGCAGACCCTCTCTGTAAGTAATTCTCAGACAATTTGAGTGTTTTTATTTTCTGTGTCTATAATTTTTAAATGTATATGTGTTTATGTTCATGAATTCCTTGTGAATGCCTGTGTTTGATAGGAATCATTCATTAGGTGATAACTTTTTTTAGTGTTCATTATTCATACTTGTATGGAAACTGTATATTCACTGACTTGATGACCACAACTTTCTAAAGAGGAAAAGTTTATTCTTACGGTTCACAGATTGTATTTGTCTGCAGATGGCAAATGAAGTTTGTGAACAATAAAAAGAGCTTCTCCTAAATCTAGTACTAGATGTTTCCAGGGTTGTTTTCTTTTCTATCACCATTTTTAAACAGAAATGTTATAATTTTTAAATAGGAATAAACTCACAAAAAAATCATTAAATTAAAATAAATATAGGGAAACACCTGATTTTATTATTAAAAATACCTTAATCAAGGTATGATCCTTAGCAGTATGTTTTGTGTGTATTTCAAAATAGCTTCTCATTATAGTTCACTGTAAAAAAATGATGGATGAAAGAGAAGATATGGTTGAAGATCTGCTCACTGGGTATGCCATACAGCTTAGCATTCAAGAATCAAATGGGGCCAAACCACCAGCGTCCTCCAGCTATAATGACAGGTACGGTCAATTCAATATGTGTTAGGGATTACGCTGTATTTTAACAGTGTTTTGAGACATTGGTATTTATTGCCTTATATTGTGCTTAGAACAGTTCATAGTTTGACTGTTATGCCTCTTTCTCAGTGAAGCACTGTCTGAAGCAATGATTGAAAGAGTAAACAAAATAGAAATGTTGATTTTGTTTTTCTCAAACTTTAAAGACAATACATTTGGATTTGTTCATAATCTGTCTGCTCTATAATTCTAACAGTGTTGCATTCTTTCCTTGGGCACTCAGAGAGATACATGTACAGGCAAAATCCAAACCAGAACAACAACAATAACAAACCCCTCAAGGCGTTCCAGCGAGGGTTCATAGGGGACATTAATGTTATGGTTAAGAGTGGTTCCCATGATGAGGAAATGTACGGTGCAGCTGAGCTTCGTGGGGTGATGAGAACTTAGGGACATGAGATTCACTTGGCTAAAACTAACACTTCTGTTAGCTTTTCAGGCCATTTACCTGCTTATGAAATGTGTATGTGTCAAACAAAGCTAAACTGTGTCTTAATAGTAGTTCTTCAGCAATAATTCCATAAGTCCATTTTGTGGATTGCCCTGTCTAAAATGGAAAGTCATAGAAGGTCTTGAAGGACTGTTAACTTTCGCTGTGGGATCTCATGAAGGTTTGGGTCCTCAGGGGGCTCCTGTTGTAGGACTAGAATTTCCCTTTCACTGAAGGCTCTCAGCAGAGCCACTGGGTACTCTTGTTATTTCATTGTTTGTTTGTTTGTTTTTTAAATATTCTGATATATTTTTAATATGCTTTTATCACCAAATAAGGAACTAGCAGGCACCAGCATTTAAATTCCATCTCATGGAGGTTTAAGTGATACAGTTAAAAATGTTACAAGTCTTTTTCAGGGAAAGTGATACCACTGATATCACCAAACTCTCCTTCATCAGGGAATATTGACATTCTGACACCTTCACCTTCTCGTTCACTGTCTAAGGTTTCTGAACCTGAAGGGCTCATTTCTGTAATGTCGGGCAAAAGCAGCTTTTTAGCTGTATTAAGAATTTTTTACCAAATTAGGAGTTTTATCAGCTCAGCCCAC